>NC_035176.2:33926715-34171075 GCF_001659605.2 Manihot esculenta | reverse complement strand
AACCCTGAACCCTGAACCCTGAACCCTGAACCCTGAACCCTGAACCCTGAACCCTGAACCCTGAACCCTGAACCCTGAACCCTGAACCCTGAACCCTGAACCCTGAACCCTGAACCCTGAACCCTGACCCTGAACCCTGAACCCTGAACCCTGAACCCTGAACCCTGAACCCTGAAACCCTGAACCCTGAACCCTGAAACCCTGAACCCTGAACCCTGAACCCTGAACCCTGAACCCTGAACCCTGAACCCTGAACCCTGAACCTGAACCCTGAACCCTGACCCTGAACCCTGAACCCTGAACCCTGAACCCTGAACCCTGAACCCTGAACCCTGAACCCTGAAACCCTGAACCCTGAACCCTGAACCCTGAACCCTAAACCCTGAACCCTGAACCCTGAACCCTGAACCCTGAACCCTGAACCCTGAACCCTGAACCCTGAACCCTGAAACCCTGAACCTGAAACCCTGAACCCTGAAACCCTGAACCCTGAACCCTGAACCCTGAACCCTGAACCCTGAACCCTGAACCCTGAACCCTGAACCCTGAACCCTGAACCCCTGAACCCTGAACCCTAAACCCTAAACCCTGAACCCTGAACCCTGAACCCTGAACCCTGAACCCTGAACCCTGAACCCTGAACCCTGAACCCTGAACCCTGAACCCTGAACCCTGAACCCTGAACCCTAAACCCTGAACCCTAAACCCTAAACCCTGAACCCTGAACCCTAAACCCTAAACCCTAAACCCTAAACCCTAAACCCTGAACCCTAAAACCCTAAACCCTGAACCCTAAACCCTAAACCCTGAACCCTAAACCCTGAACCCTAAACCTGAACCCTGAACCCTGAACCCTGAAACCCTGAACCCTGAAACCCTGAACCCTAAACCCTGAACCCTGAACCCTGAACCCTAAACCCTGAACCCTGAACCCTAAACCTGAACCCTGAACCCTGAACCCTGAACCCTAAACCCTAACCCTGAACCCTAAACCCTAAACCCTGAACCCTGAACCCTGAACCCTAAACCCTGAACCCTGAACCCTGAACCCTAAACCCTAAACCCTAAACCCTAAACCCTGAACCCTGAACCCTGAACCCTAAACCCTAAACCCTAAACCCTGAACCCTGAACCCTGAACCCTGAACCCTGAACCCTGAACCCTGAACCCTAAACCCTAAACCCTGAACCCTAAACCCTGAACCCTGACCCTGAACCCTGAACCCTAACCCTAAACCCTAAACCCTGAACCCTAACCCTAAACCCTAAACCCTGAACCCTGAACCCTGAACCCTGAACCCTGAACCCTGAACCCTGAACCCTGAACCCTGAACCCTGAACCCTGAACCCTGAACCCTGAACCCTAAACCCTAAACCCTAAACCCTGAACCCTAAACCCTAAACCCTAAACCCTGAACCCTGAACCCTGAACCCTGAACCCTGAAACCTGAACCCTGAACCCTGAACCCTGAACCCTGAACCCTGAACCCTGAACCCTGAACCCTGAACCCTGAACCCTGAACCCTGAACCCTGAACCCTGAACCCTGAACCCTGAACCCTGAACCCTGAACCCTGAACCCTGAACCCTGAACCCTGAACCCTGAACCCTGAACCCTGAACCCTGAACCCTGAACCCTGAACCCTGAACCCTGAACCCTGAACCCTGAACCCTGAACCCTGAACCCTGAACCCTGAACCCTGAACCCTGAACCCTGAACCCTGAACCCTGAACCCTGAACCCTGAACCCTGAACCCTGAACCCTGAACCCTGAACCCTGAACCCTGAACCCTGAACCCTGAACCCTGAACCCTGAACCCTGAACCCTGAACCCTGAACCCTGAACCCTGAACCCTGAACCCTGAACCCTGAACCCTGAACCCTGAACCCTGAACCCTGAACCCTGAACCCTGAACCCTGAACCCTGAACCCTGAACCCTGAACCCTGAACCCTGAACCCTGAACCCTGAACCCTGAACCCTGAACCCTGAACCCTGAACCCTGAACCCTGAACCCTGAACCCTGAACCCTGAACCCTGAACCCTGAACCCTGAACCCTGAACCCTGAACCCTGAACCCTGAACCCTGAACCCTGAACCCTGAACCCTGAACCCTGAACCCTGAACCCTGAACCCTGAACCCTGAACCCTGAACCCTGAACCCTGAACCCTGAACCCTGAACCCTGAACCCTGAACCCTGAACCCTGAACCCTGAACCCTGAACCCTGAACCCTGAACCCTGAACCCTGAACCCTGAACCCTGAACCCTGAACCCTGAACCCTGAACCCTGAACCCTGAACCCTGAACCCTGAACCCTGAACCCTGAACCCTGAACCCTGAACCCTGAACCCTGAACCCTGAACCCTGAACCCTGAACCCTGAACCCTGAACCCTGAACCCTGAACCCTGAACCCTGAACCCTGAACCCTGAACCCTGAACCCTGAACCCTGAACCCTGAACCCTGAACCCTGAACCCTGAACCCTGAACCCTGAACCCTGAACCCTGAACCCTGAACCCTGAACCCTGAACCCTGAACCCTGAACCCTGAACCCTGAACCCTGAACCCTGAACCCTGAACCCTGAACCCTGAACCCTGAACCCTGAACCCTGAACCCTGAACCCTGAACCCTGAACCCTGAACCCTGAACCCTGAACCCTGAACCCTGAACCCTGAACCCTGAACCCTGAACCCTGAACCCTGAACCCTGAACCCTGAACCCTGAACCCTGAACCCTGAACCCTGAACCCTGAACCCTGAACCCTGAACCCTGAACCCTGAACCCTGAACCCTGAACCCTGAACCCTGAACCCTGAACCCTGAACCCTGAACCCTGAACCCTGAACCCTGAACCCTGAACCCTGAACCCTGAACCCTGAACCCTGAACCCTGAACCCTGAACCCTGAACCCTGAACCCTGAACCCTGAACCCTGAACCCTGAACCCTGAACCCTGAACCCTGAACCCTGAACCCTGAACCCTGAACCCTGAACCCTGAACCCTGAACCCTGAACCCTGAACCCTGAACCCTGAACCCTGAACCCTGAACCCTGAACCCTGAACCCTGAACCCTGAACCCTGAACCCTGAACCCTGAACCCTGAACCCTGAACCCTGAACCCTGAACCCTGAACCCTGAACCCTGAACCCTGAACCCTGAACCCTGAACCCTGAACCCTGAACCCTGAACCCTGAACCCTGAACCCTGAACCCTGAACCCTGAACCCTGAACCCTGAACCCTGAACCCTGAACCCTGAACCCTGAACCCTGAACCCTGAACCCTGAACCCTGAACCCTGAACCCTGAACCCTGAACCCTGAACCCTGAACCCTGAACCCTGAACCCTGAACCCTGAACCCTGAACCCTGAACCCTGAACCCTGAACCCTGAACCCTGAACCCTGAACCCTGAACCCTGAACCCTGAACCCTGAACCCTGAACCCTGAACCCTGAACCCTGAACCCTGAACCCTGAACCCTGAACCCTGAACCCTGAACCCTGAACCCTGAACCCTGAACCCTGAACCCTGAACCCTGAACCCTGAACCCTGAACCCTGAACCCTGAACCCTGAACCCTGAACCCTGAACCCTGAACCCTGAACCCTGAACCCTGAACCCTGAACCCTGAACCCTGAACCCTGAACCCTGAACCCTGAACCCTGAACCCTGAACCCTGAACCCTGAACCCTGAACCCTGAACCCTGAACCCTGAACCCTGAACCCTGAACCCTGAACCCTGAACCCTGAACCCTGAACCCTGAACCCTGAACCCTGAACCCTGAACCCTGAACCCTGAACCCTGAACCCTGAACCCTGAACCCTGAACCCTGAACCCTGAACCCTGAACCCTGAACCCTGAACCCTGAACCCTGAACCCTGAACCCTGAACCCTGAACCCTGAACCCTGAACCCTGAACCCTGAACCCTGAACCCTGAACCCTGAACCCTGAACCCTGAACCCTGAACCCTGAACCCTGAACCCTGAACCCTGAACCCTGAACCCTGAACCCTGAACCCTGAACCCTGAACCCTGAACCCTGAACCCTGAACCCTGAACCCTGAACCCTGAACCCTGAACCCTGAACCCTGAACCCTGAACCCTGAACCCTGAACCCTGAACCCTGAACCCTGAACCCTGAACCCTGAACCCTGAACCCTGAACCCTGAACCCTGAACCCTGAACCCTGAACCCTGAACCCTGAACCCTGAACCCTGAACCCTGAACCCTGAACCCTGAACCCTGAACCCTGAACCCTGAACCCTGAACCCTGAACCCTGAACCCTGAACCCTGAACCCTGAACCCTGAACCCTGAACCCTGAACCCTGAACCCTGAACCCTGAACCCTGAACCCTGAACCCTGAACCCTGAACCCTGAACCCTGAACCCTGAACCCTGAACCCTGAACCCTGAACCCTGAACCCTGAACCCTGAACCCTGAACCCTGAACCCTGAACCCTGAACCCTGAACCCTGAACCCTGAACCCTGAACCCTGAACCCTGAACCCTGAACCCTGAACCCTGAACCCTGAACCCTGAACCCTGAACCCTGAACCCTGAACCCTGAACCCTGAACCCTGAACCCTGAACCCTGAACCCTGAACCCTGAACCCTGAACCCTGAACCCTGAACCCTGAACCCTGAACCCTGAACCCTGAACCCTGAACCCTGAACCCTGAACCCTGAACCCTGAACCCTGAACCCTGAACCCTGAACCCTGAACCCTGAACCCTGAACCCTGAACCCTGAACCCTGAACCCTGAACCCTGAACCCTGAACCCTGAACCCTGAACCCTGAACCCTGAACCCTGAACCCTGAACCCTGAACCCTGAACCCTGAACCCTGAACCCTGAACCCTGAACCCTGAACCCTGAACCCTGAACCCTGAACCCTGAACCCTGAACCCTGAACCCTGAACCCTGAACCCTGAACCCTGAACCCTGAACCCTGAACCCTGAACCCTGAACCCTGAACCCTGAACCCTGAACCCTGAACCCTGAACCCTGAACCCTGAACCCTGAACCCTGAACCCTGAACCCTGAACCCTGAACCCTGAACCCTGAACCCTGAACCCTGAACCCTGAACCCTGAACCCTGAACCCTGAACCCTGAACCCTGAACCCTGAACCCTGAACCCTGAACCCTGAACCCTGAACCCTGAACCCTGAACCCTGAACCCTGAACCCTGAACCCTGAACCCTGAACCCTGAACCCTGAACCCTGAACCCTGAACCCTGAACCCTGAACCCTGAACCCTGAACCCTGAACCCTGAACCCTGAACCCTGAACCCTGAACCCTGAACCCTGAACCCTGAACCCTGAACCCTGAACCCTGAACCCTGAACCCTGAACCCTGAACCCTGAACCCTGAACCCTGAACCCTGAACCCTGAACCCTGAACCCTGAACCCTGAACCCTGAACCCTGAACCCTGAACCCTGAACCCTGAACCCTGAACCCTGAACCCTGAACCCTGAACCCTGAACCCTGAACCCTGAACCCTGAACCCTGAACCCTGAACCCTGAACCCTGAACCCTGAACCCTGAACCCTGAACCCTGAACCCTGAACCCTGAACCCTGAACCCTGAACCCTGAACCCTGAACCCTGAACCCTGAACCCTGAACCCTGAACCCTGAACCCTGAACCCTGAACCCTGAACCCTGAACCCTGAACCCTGAACCCTGAACCCTGAACCCTGAACCCTGAACCCTGAACCCTGAACCCTGAACCCTGAACCCTGAACCCTGAACCCTGAACCCTGAACCCTGAACCCTGAACCCTGAACCCTGAACCCTGAACCCTGAACCCTGAACCCTGAACCCTGAACCCTGAACCCTGAACCCTGAACCCTGAACCCTGAACCCTGAACCCTGAACCCTGAACCCTGAACCCTGAACCCTGAACCCTGAACCCTGAACCCTGAACCCTGAACCCTGAACCCTGAACCCTGAACCCTGAACCCTGAACCCTGAACCCTGAACCCTGAACCCTGAACCCTGAACCCTGAACCCTGAACCCTGAACCCTGAACCCTGAACCCTGAACCCTGAACCCTGAACCCTGAACCCTGAACCCTGAACCCTGAACCCTGAACCCTGAACCCTGAACCCTGAACCCTGAACCCTGAACCCTGAACCCTGAACCCTGAACCCTGAACCCTGAACCCTGAACCCTGAACCCTGAACCCTGAACCCTGAACCCTGAACCCTGAACCCTGAACCCTGAACCCTGAACCCTGAACCCTGAACCCTGAACCCTGAACCCTGAACCCTGAACCCTGAACCCTGAACCCTGAACCCTGAACCCTGAACCCTGAACCCTGAACCCTGAACCCTGAACCCTGAACCCTGAACCCTGAACCCTGAACCCTGAACCCTGAACCCTGAACCCTGAACCCTGAACCCTGAACCCTGAACCCTGAACCCTGAACCCTGAACCCTGAACCCTGAACCCTGAACCCTGAACCCTGAACCCTGAACCCTGAACCCTGAACCCTGAACCCTGAACCCTGAACCCTGAACCCTGAACCCTGAACCCTGAACCCTGAACCCTGAACCCTGAACCCTGAACCCTGAACCCTGAACCCTGAACCCTGAACCCTAAACCCTAAAACCCTAAAACCCTAAACCCTAAACCCTGAACCCTAAACCCTAAACCCTAAACCCTAAATTCCCCTGTACAGTCTTTCCCTACTTATTTTATATGCATGTTTTGTTGTATTTTAGAGGGTTTTTGAGGAATTGTTTAGAGCCTTGTAAAGGTTATGTTTGGTCCCTCATTAAGTCCATTTGTGTAGGATCGGACTTGAATAACTGTAGAGGCCTGCAGTCAGATAGCTGCGTCAAAGTTAGGCGAGCGTAAGCCAGAGGTGAGTAGAACTGAACTAATCTATTGGTTTAAGTAATCAAGCCTTTTAAGTATGCTCATGTATCACCATTACCATGTATATGTATTAGGTTGTTTGTATTAGATTTCACAAATATGATGCATTGCATAATTTACTGTTATTGTGGATGGATATTGGATACCCACTAGCCCTCGAGTATGATATGTTATGATGTATACGGAAGTCCAAGTCGAGGCCCATTATACGCCCCTAGCAATATGTAAGAAAAAGTCCAGGTCGAGACCCATTCTACGCCCCTGGCTCTATGGATTTATTATGTTATGTTATGTTTAAGAGGAAGTCCTGAGGAGCACCCATCGTGGGCCGAGCACTATTGGAATTTGTAGAGGGTTAATGGTGACAAATCCATCTTGATGTAAATTATTTGTGTTGTGATGCATTTCATTCGATCATATGCTTATTGAACTGTTTTATGTTCTGCTCACTAGGCTCTCTTAGCTTATCCTTTCCCCCTAATCCCAAGTTTATAGGATCAGAGTTAGCTCGGGAAAGTCGGCTGAGTTGCTGGTATAGCCTTATGTAATAATATATATGTGGACATGTATTATTCTATGGTTTTAGAATTATGATTTGCCCTAGTGTTTTGTTCTTGTAATCCTTATTAATATGATCCTTATGTAAAAATTTTAATTATGAGTTATGTTTGAGCTAAGCTTAAGACATGTGATGCTTACCATACTGGAGCATTTGATGAGGGTTCTAGTATGTGTTTATGTTTTCAATTTGATACATGTACAGGTCGAGCCTTGGTTCATGGAATGTTTATGTCTATGTTTTTGTGTGATCATATATGAGATTTTATCAGGTATAACAGGATATATGGTAGGCTTGCTACAGGCTCCGGTGACCTTAAGTCGATCCGAACTCTAGCGCCGGTAGCGGTCCAATTCCCGGGTCGTTACACCTAAACCCTGAACCCTGACAGCCGTATTTTTAATTAAGGAGTTCATGAACTTTATATTGCGTGTTTCTTTCTTCAGCACTTCACACGCTATCTCATGATTTAGCTTTTCCACTTGTATCGCTTCAGTATTAATGTAATACCCGGCTAGACTCCGGTATCAGAATTCCTACCGTCCGGTGGAATCTCGGATATCGAAAACCTCTAGAAGGGTAAAATCATATTTTTATAAGATGTTTTAATGTATTTTATGATTTTAAGCAAGAAAAGAAATGAGTTTTGTATGAAAATAACCTTGGAGGAAGACCCAGGTTCGGCCGTCGAACCTCAAGTTCGGCTGCCGAACATGCATGCATTTCGGGAGTGCTTTAGGCCCCCAAAGACATGAGTGAGGGAAGTCCAGGTTCGGCCGCCAAACCTTAGGTTCGGCCGCCGAACCTTATGTTCGGCCGCCGAACATGGCATGCATGCGGAGGCACGTTAGGCCCCCCGAAAGTGGCCTGACTAGCCATCTATAAAGGGGTCCCCATGTCCGAACGAGTGAGTTTTTTTTCCCGTTTTTGGCCAAGGTGAGTCCTCCGCCGTCCCTCATCGATTTTGAGCTTCTTCCTTCGAATCTTCATGATTTTCTTATGAGTTTTCACTTGGTTTTGAAGATTTCGAGCTTAGATCGAAGTTGTGAAGCTTGGAGACCTCAAGGAACCATCCTCCCCAAATCTCCAAGTTAGGTCACACTCTCTCTCGATCTTCAAGAGGTAAGAGTCGATCTTGAGCTCATTCTATATTTTAAACAAGTTTTAAGAAGATTCATGGGGTAGAAATGCATGTTTAGGTTATTGTTGAGTTTATGGGTTTATGTTATGTTTATGAGCAATGTGGGTAGTATGTGTATGTTTGATGTGTTTTGATTGGGGTTTAAGTTAGTTTGAGACCCCTATGTGCTTGTTGGCTTGAGTTGCATGTTGTAGACTAGGTAAATGCATAATGGAATGGGTTGGGAGGCATTTGTGCATGAAAGAGGCTGAGTTCTGCCCTTTGGAAGAACTCAGGTTCGGCAGCCGAAGGGATTTTCGGCCGCTGAACCTGCCTGTGGAGGCCAACTTTCGGCTGCCAAACCCTGCCCCCGAAAGTGGACTTTCGGCTCTGGAAGGGAGTTTCGGCTGCCGAAGGTGCCACCGAACATGCATGAGTTTCGTCTCTGGAGGGAACCTTCGGCCGCCGAAAGTGCCGCCAAAGGTGCATGACTTTCGGCTCTGGAGGGACTTTCGGCCGCCGAACCTGCCGCCGAAAGTGCCCTGTTCAGCCTTCTTTTGCATGATTTATGTGATTGTTTTATGGTATTTTAGGGGGGTTTTGGGGAGTATTTTAGAGTCATGTTCATGTATGTTTGGTCCCTCATTTGAGTCCACCTGTGTAGGTTCGGACCCGAGGAACCGAGGACCCCAGCAGTGAGTTAGCTGCTTCAGAGTCATTAGAGCTTCAGCCAGAGGTGAGTAGAATAAACTTTATGTTTTAAAGTAAATGAATTTTGAGCATGATACATGCATCACGTATGCCATGAGATATACTAGGATGTTTGTATTAGAATTCACGAATATGTTGCATTGCATAATTTGATGATGATGCGGATGGATATTGAATGACCCTTTAGTCCTCGTATGTTACGGGATGATGATGATACGGTATGGATAGCCAGTGAGGCCCATTCGACGCCCCTGGCACTATGTTAAGAGAAAGACCAGTGAGGCTCATTCTACGCCCCTGGCACGATTGGACTATGTAGAGGACTATTGGTGACAAGTCCATTCTTGATGTGATTTGTTTGTGATGTGACGCATTTCATAAAAGCATGAATGTTAATATGATGTTTTATGTTATTCTGCTCACTGGGCTCTAGTAGCTCACCCCACTCCCTTAATCCCCCAGGTTTACAGGTACGGGATAGACCAGGAGGTCAGCTAGAGTAAAATTATGGTCATGTAATAGCTAGTGGTAGACATGATAAATATTGAAATGTAATGTATAGTTCAGTAATGTAATGAATAGTATTAAACAGTTATGTAAATTAATGATGGTATTGAGGATAGAATTGTGCTTGACCCTAGTATGTTGTTAATCCCTTTTGAATACATGATTTTAATGATGTTTATGTAAACCAAACTTAATAAATGTTATGTTACCCCATTGGAGCAATTGATGAGGACTCCAGTGTGGGGTTGATGATTATGTATATGATTAGTGCATGCACAGGTTGAGTTTGGTGAATGAATAAAAAGAAAAGTTCAAAATTTTTATGTATGTGTTGATCATGTATGGGATTAAATAGGTATACAGGATGAATGTTTGGCTTGCTACGGATCCCGGCGGCCTTAAGCCGATCTGAATCCTAGCGCCGGTAGCGGTCCGATTTCCGACTCGTTACAATTAAATCATAAGATAAAACTCCTTAAAGATTAGCTCTCTTCTTGGCGGATCTTTCACAAGTCAAAAGGAAATTTTTTGGGAGGTATACAAGTAATAAATTTATATTTAAATAACGTAGCAAACTGTGTAGAGTTTTGCATTAAACCTGAACTCAGATGTTTGTACCATTTCTAAGCTAAACCTCAAAGTGTTGATGGAAACACTCGACATAACACAAGGTCCTTGACATCCTAAAGTTGCATGGTCGTCTTGAAGATCATAAGGTGGCTCCAGGGATCTGTTGTCCCATCATACTTGACCAAGCTGAGCAGCTTGAACTTGGTTGGAAATGTTTCCGCTAAAATTTCTTCCGAAAGAGGCAATGCACCATCTAAGCTAAAGTCCTCCTCTTGTTTCTTTTGGTACCTTTGCACGACTCGTACCAGCTTCCAATCGATTTCTTTTAGAGTTTCGTTTGATTTATCCTCGGATTTGACCTTTCCTTTAGGTCGCACTTTGACTGTCTCGGTCCGGGCTCTTAGGGTGTCTACAGAAACTTCCTCCCTTCTCTAGTGTGTTTGACGCCTTTCCCCTAACCTTATACTATTTGAGGGAAACCTGCAGCCTTTAGATGTCTTAGAGCATATGTTCGTCATTTAAGTTATTGAGATTCATTGACTATTAGGGGCATATTTTTTCCATTATCAGGGGTGGAAGAAATGATGACACTCTCATTGGTAGCCATATTATCAGCAACTCATCAACTACCGGCTATTTTGAGAATGAAAGGAGAGATAAGTATCTTTCTATGAGAGAAAGAGTAGGAGACTGGTCGTAATTTAAATGCATAGAGAGGATTCAATGGATCTCCTGGTAGCGGACCAAATGATATAGCCAGAAAATAGAGCTATGCTGTGATTGGCTAGATCTGCAAGAAAGAAAATGTGAGGTGGTGGGTGCTCACGGCAGCCACTCCGACGCTCAAGTTAGTATAGTAAAGAATTGGATGAATGCAATGAATTGTTTAGAATTTAGGTAATGTAAGAGAATAGTATATCTTTGTTTTTGTGATTATTCTCATATTATATTATAAGAAGGTGAAGTTAAATAGAGAATTTCCTGATAACACAATTTAATATTTGTAATTTTTACAATTTGTGTAAATTTATTTTTAAAATAACATTTAAAAATTTGATCTAAATTTTATTATATAAATCTATGATATGTATAAATATGGGAAGGTAGTAGAATGTTATTGTAAATTTATTAATGAGTTTAAAATAATATTTAAAAATATTATATTAATTTAAATTTTTTATTATATAAATCTATAATTTATACTATATATAAAAAAGTGAGATGGGAATATTGGCATTTTTAAAATATCCTTAAAAGTTTTACTTATTTGCAATTATATTTAAATTTAAAAAATGATAATATTTTTATTATTTAAATTAATTTTAAGAGTTAGTTAATAGATTTTTAAATATTTTTTTAATTATTAGTTAGGAATTAAGTGCTAGCTATTATGATTTAGTAGTAGAATTTAACTTAGAAATTTTGGTTAGGGGTTAAATGCGAAGGTTTAGATTTAGGATTATGTTTAGGGTTAGCGATAAGAGTTAAAGAGTTTAGGTTTGCAGATTAAGATGAGGATTATGTTTGAAATTATAATTTTATATAAATTTTAAAAATGTTATTAAGGAACTTAAGGTAAATTAAATTAGAAAATATAATATAAATTATCATTAGCAATTATATAATTATAAAAAATATCATTATTTAAAATATTTAATCTATGAAGTAGAATTAATAGTAAATTTAAATAATGAATCTCATGTTCATTAATTTATTTAAAAAAATTTTTAAATATTTACAAATGTATAATTTTACATTTCATTAATGAAAATTAAGTGTATATGCTTGAAAATTATTTTATAGTTCATGAATCTCAATTCTATTTTGACTAAATAAATTATTAGTATTTATGATTACAAATAATGTATTTAAAATAGTAGTTATTTTTAAGATGATTTATAAGTTTGAATTTTTTATTCCTGATTATTTATTTATGTATGTATGATATATGAGGTATAAAGTAGCAAATCGATCATTAAATGTTTAGTGCAAGTTTGAACTGAAAATAAAATTTAATTTAGTATTTTAATCAATTAAAAAATATAGTTTGATATAAAAATAATATAATTTTTTGATAGAATAAAAATAAAATTTGCCAATTATATTATTGAGAATGGTTAAAAAAAGTAATAAATGATTTCAGTTATGAATTATATTAAATATGAATTATGTGAAATTCAAATAAATTTTACATTTTTTCACATTAAATAATTAAATTCATTTATTACAAATTTTATTTAAATTTATAAAATGAAATTATATCAAACATTAAAAAAAAAAATCACTCAGTGATGAAATGAAATAAAAAGACTAAAGAATGGTTTGGTTAGGGTTAGCGGGAGCGGGTCGGATTGATCGGGAACCTTCCGCTTTGCTCCATTTGCATCCGAGTTTGTACTTGCTCATTATAAAGACAGGCGCGACACGATCTCTTCTCTTCTCCAGTTTTCGCAATTCGGAGCTCTGAAACACTGCAACTTATCCTGCGATGATTCGTGAAAAGTCTTAAGACCCAATCGAATTGATTGATATATAGATTTGTATATATTCCGCTTCTCCATCTGCCTCTTTTGATATACATATATTATCCTTTGACACTACCGGGGCGCCTCCATGGACGAATCATCGAGCCAAGCCCAGGGCCTGGCTGCAGGCGCTCCTCCTTCTGTGACTGTGGATGCTCAATCCCAATTGCAATCGCAGCAGGAAAGAGGAGTAGGAGAAGGCGTGGAAGAGGGAACAACCAAAGAAGTGGAAGAATTGCTGGAGAAGGCACAGAAATTGATAGATAAGATCACATCTTCCCCTGATAACCCTAATCCTACCGTTCTCCACGCCCTTTCCTCTCTCCTCGAAGCTCAGGAATCTTTGTATGAACTCTTTCTTCTGCGTTATATCTTTACATATTATCATTTGATAGTCTCACATTTCATATATTTAGTTCAACAAGTGATAAGTCTGTCTAGATTATGAGATGTTGCCCGTAATGGTCCCATTTGATTTTCATTCGTAACTTTTTATTACTACTATCGTTATGTTCTTGTCATGCAGTCACTTCAATTCAAATACTTCTCTCTTTTTCTGGTCCCTCCTCTCCAAACACCCTTTCATTCATCTCTTCCTAAGCATGAAAAGGTACATTACCTCTGTATACACTTTCATTAATTCACTCCTTCTCAAACGTACAAGTTTTTTTTATTGCAACCCTCCTTACCTTCCCTCATCGTTCCATTAATTACCCTTCCCTCACTGCAACTGAGCCTTGGGATAAGGTGTGTCCATGTAGTGTTGGAAATTCTTTAGGTTTTATCACGTTATTTTTATTCCTATGGCTCAATTCAAGAAGTGTAAATTCTAACTACTTGGATTGGCTTCACAAGTCCTTCGTTCCATTTAAGTGGGACAATTGTATTGCATTGTTCCTCATCTTTACCGTCTAACCAATGTTAAGCTGTATGACGTTGATTTTGAGTACAGTGGCTTTCAATGATAAGTGATCTTAGTTTTGAACTGCAAATGAATTGGGTCCATTTTCGCCCATCCAATAGTATTTACAACCTACATTTTCTTTAGATGTTAAATACTAAATCACTTCATTATTTATTATTTATATAATAATATTTATCTACTTATGACCCATAAATGTGTGAATATATAAATATGTTATGTATAGGTACATGGAAAAGAGTGGACATTCACCTTTTAATAATAATCGTGCTTCTCATAGTATTGGCCGGCTTGGGAACTTAGTGCGGGTAATTAAACTTGGCCTTCTATTTTAAATTTGAGCTTTATTTCCAAATTATTGCATACTTTCTGCTTTGCCTATCATTGTTCTGATCATCAATTTTGGCAGTCTTAACACTAAAGATTTTTCCTCACTTCCTTCTCAGGATAATGATGAATTTTTTGAATTGATTTCTTCAAAGTTTCTTTCTGAAACTAGATTTTCAACCTCTATTCAGGCAGCTGCTTCAAGGCTTCTCATGAGCTGTTCACTAACTTGGATTGTATGTTATCTCCCTTTCAATTTAATTTTATTTCACCTTTTAAGTTTTTATATAATTCTTTAGTTCATGATTTGTGAACTGGTTACAGTATCCACATGTTTTTGAAGAACCTGTAATAGAAAACATAAAAAGCTGGGTGATGGATGAGAGTGTGAAATTTTCTGGTGAGGATCGCTACTGGAAGCATGATTTGGGGAAAAAGGAGGCCTCAGATTCTGAAATGTTGAAGACATATTCAACTGGACTTCTTGCAGTATGTTTGGCAGGGTATGCTTTTACGGCTAAAAAAAAATCAGCAGCTTTTTTTTTTTCCCTCTTTAACATTTATATGTGCAGTTTGTTGATATTGGACCTAATTGTTCTTCATCCTTCTGACTCAGTGGTGGTCAAATAGTTGAGGATGTACTGACATCTGGATTATCTGGAAAGCTTATGCACTTTCTTCGCATTCGTGTCCTTGGGGAGACAAGTACAAACCATAAAGACTCTACTTACTTGATGGAAAGCAAGAATGTATCTTCTGCTTCTTGTGTTAGAGGCAGAGAAGAGGGTAGGGGTAGGGTGCGGCAGGTTCTGGAGGCAACTCATGTAGATAATTCTAAGTTAACAGATGAGAGGGCTTTGGATGATCCCATCAGTGTAGAGCCACTTGATAGGTTACCTGATGGGTTTGGAATGGTTGACTCTGATGGTAGAGACAAATTACAAGGTCGAGACCCACGGGATGGAAAAACAAAATTTGGAGATTTTGATGAGAGTGGGAGAGATGACTCATTGAGATGCAGGCCTTCACGTGGATGGCCAAGGCCTAGAGGAAAGGGAAGAGCTAACGAGTCTGGTTGTGAGAATGAACAGGTTTTGACATCTCTAGGATCTGGTAGCCGATCAGGACAGGGACGAAGTTCTAGAGATAGGAATTTGATGAAAAATTTTGACTTGAGAAGAGAACAAGATGCAAGAAAGTGTCCAGGAACTATCAATCCTGATGGTTTACCTCTGGAGAGGGAGGATTCTGATGATTGCTTTCAGGAGTGCAGAATTGGAACCAAAGACATTTCTGATCTGGTAAAGAAAGCAGTTAGAGCTGCTGAAGCTGAAGCTAGAGCTGCAAATGCACCTACTGAAGCCATCAAAGCAGCTGGTGATGCTGCTGCTGAAGTTGTTAAGAGTGCAGCCTTAGAGGTACCAAACATTATTTTTCTCTTTTATTCTTATTATAGTAGGTGAATTTATATTATGCGGTCGTAACTAATTTCAACTTTATATACTCAGGAATTTAGATCTTCCAACAATGAAGAAGCTGCAGTTCTAGCGGCTTCCAGAGCTGCATCTACTGTTATTGATGCTGCTAATGCAATTGCTCGGTTGGTTGCTTCATATTAATCTTTTTGCCCCTTTTTTATTGTGTATTATGTAATTAGCGGAATTGCTGATGTTTGTTGTGGACTAGTGACAGGAACAGTAACATCAATGATGACTCGGTGCCTGTTGGTGGTACAGAAACAGAAGCACTTGATGATGCTGAAGAATATTTTATCCCTGATTCTGAGTCACTTGCACAGATTAGGGAAAAGTATTGCATCCAGTGCCTTGAGATATTAGGAGAATATGTAGAAGTTCTTGGGCCTGTCCTGCTTGAAAAGGGAGTAGATGTTTGTCTTGCATTATTGCATCGCAGTTCTAAACACAAGGAAGCATCAAATGGAGCAGCACTCTTGCCTGATGTGATGAAGCTCATCTGTGCTTTGGCTGCTCATCGGAAATTTGCAGCTTTGTTTGTGGATCGAGGTGGCATGCAGAAATTGCTTGCTGTCCCTAGGGTAGAACAAACATTTTTTGGTCTTTCTTCGTGCTTATTTACCATTGGTTCTCTTCAGGTGATTACTTTTTTTCAAAAAAAATGTTATAATATTGCTCATCTTTGTGAGGTAATGAATTTGATCTAGTATATATCTTTTTTTTTAATACTGTTGCAGGGTATAATGGAACGTGTATGTGCACTTCCTTCTGATGTTGTCAACCAAGTGGTTGAATTAGCTCTTCAACTTATTGATTGCCCTCAGGATCAAGCCCGGAAAAATGCAGCCTTATTTTTTGGCGCTGCATTTGTCTTCAGAGCTATTGTCGATGCTTTTGATGGCCAGGATGGTTTACAGAAGTTACTGGGCCTTTTAAATGATGCTGCCTCAGTAAGATCTGGTGTTAATTCAGGTGCATTAAACCTGTCTAATTCAGCGACTCTTCGTAATGATCGGTCACCAACGGACGTACTGACCTCATCAGAGAAGCAGATTGCTTATCACACTTGTGTTGCTTTACGACAGTACTTCAGAGCACATCTTCTTTTGCTATTGGATTCTATTCGTCCCAATAAAAACAATCGAAGTGCGGCTAGAAACATTCCAAGTGTAAGGGCTGCTTACAAACCCCTTGACATTAGTAATGAGGCTATGGATACAGTCTTTCTGCAGCTACAGAAGGATAGAAAGTTGGGTTCTGCATTTGTGAAGACTCGATTTCCTGCAGTGGACAAGTTCTTGGGCTTTAATGGGCATATTACCATGTTGGAATTGTGTCAGGTTAGGTGATACATTTTCACACTAATTTCTTGTGTCCATTTGCAGAATGCATGTCTGTCATATCTAAATTGCTGATGTTTGCAGGCCCCACCTGTTGAGCGGTATTTGCATGACTTGCTTCAGTATGCATTGGGTGTTCTGCACATTGTTACACTGGTAAATGACAGCCGCAAAATGATTGTAAATAGCACACTAAGCAATAATCGTGTTGGTATAGCTGTAATTTTGGATGCAGCAAATATTTCTGGTAATTATGTGGACCCTGAGGTAAACACTTCTTCTGTAATATTTTCCTTCATTATTATCATCTTGTCATCGTGATCACTTCTAAAATATTTTCAATAGATTTGTAAGGAAATTTGTAGGTTGATATCTTGCCTTTTTTTTTCGGTTCTCGTACTTGGTAATATTATATACGTAAATATTTTCTTCTATACATTTGCAGATTATACAGCCTGCATTGAATGTGTTAATCAATCTCGTTTGTCCACCCCCTTCAATTAGCAACAAACCCCCTGTTCTTGCTCAAGGCCTGCAGACCGTTTCTGGTCAACTTGCAAATCCCACTGCTTTGGAACCTAGAGATAGAAACGCAGAACGCAGCCAGGGTGAGCTAAGGGAGCGGAATGGAGAATCTAGTGCTGGTGATCGAGGCTCTGCAGCAGTTTCTGCTGCTCGATCCATCAGTAGCACATCACAAACTCCTGTCCCTACTGCAACTTCAGGATTGGTTGGAGATAGAAGAATCTTTTTAGGTACTGGAGCAGGTTGTGTTGGCCTTGCTGCACAAATGGAACAAGGGTATCGTCAAGCAAGAGAGGCTGTTCGAGCCAACAATGGCATAAAGGTTCTTCTCCACCTTCTACAACCACGCATATATTCACCTCCTGCTGCTCTTGACTGCATTCGTGCTCTTGCATGCCGAGTACTGCTTGGTCTAGCCAGAGATGATACAATTGCTCACATATTGACTAAACTTCAGGTAAACACTGAGTTGCTTGTATGTGCAAAATTTTTGCATGTGTAGACAAACATATATATATATGTAAATAATAAATTATTTTCCAGCAAAATATCTAGGTTATTTTTTTATTGGTTTAATATTGGCATATTTCTTCCAGCCTATGATAACCTTATTTTGTTCCATTTGCAGAGTAGTTTACTTTTGTGTTATTTTTCCTGCCATGCGATCTTTGTCATTGATATTTTAATGACAAACAATTAAAAAAGTGCCATTGACCTTTTAAACAAGAAAATCAATGAAATTGTAGTATGGCTCAAACAATTTGGTAATTGCAGTACTGATATCATTTTGGTATTAAAGGTTGGCAAAAAATTGTCAGAGCTAATTCGAGATTCAGGTAGCCAAACATCTGGAACTGACCAAGGCAGGTGGCAAGAACTTACCCAGGTGGCGATTGAACTAATTGCGGTATTTTTCTTTAACTTCTATGATGCTTAGACTAAAGATCTTTATTATATCATTTGCGGCAATTGTTCTGTGTATGTTTCACTTGTGCATATGCCTTTTTTATTTATACATATAATCTTTGGTTTCTACATCGAGTGAGGCATGGTGACATGGAAAGTATGAATGCTTAGACTTTTAGATGTTATGTGCTAATTGACTTAATGTAGCACTCCAGTTGATGGTACATAGTGGCCAGCCACTCTTTTCAGTCATATTATTTGCTTTTTCATATTTGATATGAAGATCTATCATTTTTTGCCTTGAAATTAACTTTTGCTATTTGTATTCTGGATCATGCAACTCAGTGGTTTTATATGGTTGCAACGATGGTATGCCTTGTGTCATGTGCTGTTCTCCATTTTAAAGGCTAGCCTACTGGAAGGTAACCAACAATTATAAAGCAAGAACATCCTTATGTCCCACTGATGTGGGATTTGCATAACATCCTCCCCACTGGTATTATCATGCCTTGTTGTGCCAGCTGCATACTCAAGGAGGAGAGGGCCTCACCTTGATCCTGGCATCTCCCTGAGGTCCCCACACAAGTGAAAAGTAGGGTTTGCTTTGATACCACTTGTCGTTGGAGGCATCCATCCCCAAAAGGATAACCTAGTAGGAGGTAACCAACCCATTTATGAACCTGTGACCACTACTGTGTCCAACTGATGTGGGGTTTTCTGTAACCCTCATGGTCTTGTGGTAAATCCAATGTTCTCATTCTACCATTGAGGATGAGAAGCCTCATAATTCCAGAACAATTAAGTTGGTGATCGTGATGTTCTTTCTTTCTCATCAAATTGATATATATAACTTGAGATGTTATGCGACACATACACATAAACATGCATGTGCATACAACACGTCTTCATATTGTACATGGGTATTCTGCTAAAAGTTCACACTTGATTCAATGCAGATGCATGGCATTGTGCACTGTGTGCCTCTATTAGTTTTTCTATAAGCATTGAAGAAATTAGACATTTATATTCATAAATTCTGAATGTAATCTTGCGAGGATTTGTCTGAGAACAGTGTCTGTTGCATCAACTCACACATATGCATAAAATATGTCTTTTTGGTTCTCACTTGTGTATTCTGCTACGTAATTCACATGTGGTTCAATGCATGGCATGGTACGGTGAGTGCCTTTATTGGTTTTTTTTTTTTAAGCATTGAAGAAAATAGATATTTATATTTATAAATTCCGAATGTAACCTTGTGAGGATTTGTCTGAGAACAGTATTTGTTGCATCAACTGTTTCCTTTACCTGCTTCTTTTAGGTACATAGAAAATAAAACACTTGCTAATGAAAATATGTGCTGGTTTAGTATTGTGACCTGGAAAAAAACTTTTGCTCCTTGTGTTTTTATTTATTATATTGTTTATTTATTTAATCTGTATATGCCTGGGACATTTTTGTTCAACCATTTACTCATGTTGCAGATCGTAACAAATTCAGGGCGAGCCAGTACACTGGCTGCTACTGATGCTGCTACCCCTACACTAAGGCGCATAGAAAGAGCAGCAATTGCTGCTGCAACGCCTATCTCCTATCATTCTAGGTACTTCAGTAAATCCTTGAAGTACTGCACTTGTATGAATCAATAATTGCTCTGTCCTTACTCTGGTTTATTTGTTCTAACTATTATATTTGCACTCATGGAAAATCCTCAGGGAACTTCTACTCCTCATACATGAACACCTTCAGGCTTCTGGTTTAGCTGCAACTGCTGCTACACTGCTGAAAGAGGCTCAGTTGACACCTTTGCCTTCGCTGGCAGCTGCATCTTCCCTCATGCTCCAAGCCTCCACACAAGAAACTCCTGCAGTTCAACTTCAGTGGCCCTCTGGTCGAACACCTTATGGATTTCTATGCAACAAATTGAAAGCAAGTGTACATGAAGATGATCCCAGCTTGAGATGTGACTCAGTTTTGTATTCAAAGAAGAAACCAATTGTTTTCTCCCCAACTTTTGGTTTACAGTCGAGAAATCATTGCGTGTCCCATGATTCCAGTCAATCATCATCCAAGAAGGCCTTAGGTGGTTTGAAACAGTTTGCTACTCCTGGAAATTTATTAGAAGCACCATCGGAATCCTTGCCAAAAAATAATCCTGATACAGAGTCTTTATGTAAAACTCCAATTCTACTTCCAATGAAACGGAAATTATCAGATCTGAAAGATATTGGATTTGCTTCATCTGGGAAGCGGGTCAGCACTAGTGAGCATGGACTTCGGTCTCCTGTTTGTTTGACTCCCAATGCTGTGCGTAGGAGCAGTTTGTTTGGAGATGCTATTGGGTTTTCTACTCCTAGTTCTAATTTGAGGGATTATGGTAGATCAACACCCAGCAGTTTGGTAGATTATGGAGATGACAACCAATATAGTAACTCTACCCAGCTTGGGCTTGCAAATGATCACCAACCAAGCAACTCAGAGCGATTAACTCTTGATTGTATTGTTGTTCAGTATCTGAAGCACCAGCATCGCCAGTGCCCTGCTCCTATAACCACTCTTCCTCCACTTTCTATCTTACACCCTCATGTTTGTCCTGAACCAAGAAGGAGCCTTGATGCCCCATCAAATGTGACAGCTAGGCTTGGTGTTCGTGAGTTCAGAAGTATATATGGTGGGGTTCACGGAAGTCGCCGGGATCGCCAATTTGTTTACAGCAGATTCAGGCTGTTGAGAACTTGCAGGGATGATGCTGATGCCCTTTTGACATGCATAACTTTTCTTGGGGATTCATCTCATATTGCAGTTGGCTCTCATAATGGAGAGCTTAAGATTTTTGACTCCAACAGCAATGGTGTTCTTGAGAGCTGCACAAGCCACCAGTCTCCTTTAACACTTGTTCAGTCATATCTTTCTGGGGAAACACAACTGCTGCTCTCTTCAAGTTCTCAGGATGTGCGCTTGTGGGATGCCTCTTCAATCTCAGGTGGGCCTATGCATTCACTTGAAGGGTGCAAGGCTGCAAGGTTTAGTAATTCTGGAAGTTTATTTGCAACCTTAACAACTGAGGCAGCTCGACGAGAAATTCTCCTCTATGATGTCCAAACCTGTCATGTGGAATCAACCCTATCAGATACAATTTCGACTTCTACAGGTCGGGGGCATGTATATTCCCTTATACACTTTAGTCCTTCAGATACAATGTTGCTTTGGAATGGGGTC
Organism: Manihot esculenta; assembly: GCF_001659605.2. Taxonomy (NCBI): domain Eukaryota; kingdom Viridiplantae; phylum Streptophyta; class Magnoliopsida; order Malpighiales; family Euphorbiaceae; genus Manihot; species Manihot esculenta. The sequence goes on along the minus strand of NC_035176.2, from coordinate 34,149,488 downwards.
TTGTGGGATAGGCGACAGTCTGGTCCTGTTCATCGCTTTGATCAGTTTACTGATTATGGGGGTGGAGGCTTTCATCCTGCTGGGAATGAGGTATGCAAAATCATGTTGCTATCATGTGAAAATTCATGCTAATATTTGTTTGTCTGAGTGCAAGTGTTCTTCCTAATCGTAGATAAATCTTCTTTGTTTGGATTATTTTATTATACTTATATGCCACGTAAATAATAATAAATATTATTGATACAAAAGATTTAAAATTTTTCACTATTTTACAAGTTAATTTTAATCATATATGCTCCGTACTTGCACTTTTAAGTATTAACTTGTACTATTGAATAGTAACAAAACATTAACAACATTGTAGACAATAATTTCTATTTTTTATTACATTGATATGGTTTCTTATATAGAAATTTATAAAAATAAAGAATCAATAAATATGGGACATGTTGCAATTTCTATTGAAACTAGTGGTAATATAAAGAAGTTGTGATTTTTTGCACCAGGTGATTATAAATTCTGAGGTTTGGGATCTTCGGAAATTTAAGCTCCTTCGAAGTGTACCGTCACTGGACCAAACAGCAATAACATTTAATGCATGCGGTGATGTAATTTATGCAATCTTGAGGAGAAATCTTGACGATGTAATGTCAGCAGTTCACACCCGTCGAGTAAAGCACCCCCTATTTGCAGCTTTTCGCACTGTAGATGCAATCAATTACTCAGAAATTGCTACCATACCAGTAGATCGATGTGTCCTTGATTTTGCATCGGAGGCAACTGATTCCTTTGTTGGGTTGATTACAATGGATGACCAAGATGAGATGTATTCTTCTGCTAGGATCTATGAGATTGGTCGGCGGAGGCCAACTGACGATGACTCTGATCCTGATGATGCTGAAACAGAGGAAGATGAGGAGGAGGATGATGAAGATGATGTGGATGTGGATCCCATGTTGGGTCCAGACCTGGACGGGGATGGGGACAGTGATGCTGATGATATAAGCAACGAGGATGATGATGATGATAGTGTGAGTGAGCTTGATGATGAGGATGATGGGGACTTCATTATGGATGATGTAGACTTTGATGGGGGAGCTGGGATACTGGAGATTGTGGCCGAGGGAGATGAGGATGACGATGATGATAGTCAAGTGGTTGAATCTTACAGCAGCAGTGAGGAAAATGACTTTGTGGATAATGGTTTTAATTATTAAATATTCATTTTCTAAATCTAGGCACTATCTTCTAAAGGACGACTCCAAATGATGTAATATTTTATTTTTCTCCCTTGAATGCAATTATAATCAATTTAGCCTTTTTAAACTGAGGATCAAAATGAGTTCTTCAATGCTTTTAGCTTTAGGCTGATATTTGTTAACCGCTACTATCACTAATGTGGAGGTTGTTGTCACCACCACCATTATCCATATCACTCTGCCAACATCGATTGGCAATTGCCACCTACATTCGTTTGAAATCAAACATATAACATGACCACTATATTACATGACATGACATAACTTATATTATATTGTATTACAAAACATAGTGTTAGAACTTTTATTGACTATTTATGCCTGGATCTCATATGAATGAGAATTTGTATCTTGAGATAAATTATGGTGATGAAAATTATAATTAGATTCTTTTACTTTTTCCATATCACTTTTCTTTTTTAGATGTTTATTATTCATTAGTTTCCTAACGTTACCCCTATTTTATGTTTTTTTTTTTTAATGAACTAAGGTGTAGTTATTATAGAAATAATTCCATTCCAATAGTAGGATACAGTTCTCAGTTTCAATTGGACCCACAGAACCCACACAGAATTGAAGTTGAGTTTGTAGTCATTTCACCACAATAAAACTTCCCTTTTCTGCTCCACCGAGTAAGAGAGGCCTCTCCCCTCCATCCAGCTGTGGGCTCCTCTTTCCACTCCCCTTTGTCCAAATCCGGCGAGTAGGGTTCAGTAGCCTTCGAGGGATGGCTACGGTTGTTGTTGACATCCTGAAGCCCGCCACACCTGCTTGTTTTTTGTCTTCTCACCATCTCCTTTTTTGGTCTTTCTTTGTTGTAAATGTAGGTGCCAGTTGAGTTATGTACTTATTCTTTGTTTTCTGAGCATCGTACCGTCTGTTTGTTGCCCTTTTTAGAGTTTGTTGTGTTGAATGAGCTATCATGCTTGTATGACACCTTCACTGCGGCGGAAGGAAGGCGGCACTTCTCCTTATTGATCAACTGTGTTAGGATTTTCTTAGGTTTGGACTTGTGGACCATTTTCTACTGTTGATCTTCTTAGCCATGGGCCTGCTTGCTTCTTTTCTGATTTTCTCATGTAATTGCGCTTCGATCACTTTTATTAATGCACTTTGATTTTGGAGAGAAAAAAAAAAAGAACCCACACAATCATAGTATTGTCTTTCGAGAACACAATCTTATCCCCAAGAGGGTGGGCATCATCTTCATCTGTACTTTGTCTTTTATCTATGGTGTCATGATAATTTATAATTTAATATAAGAATTTGGATAAATTATTCAATTTTTTTTAATGATTCAGTTCTATTAAAAAAAGATATTACGAAACGTTTAACGTTTAAACGCTTTTAACTAATTACATGAATTTTTTATATATATGTATGTTTTAATTAATTAAAGTTATTACTTAATAAATTAATCAATTTTAATCAAAACTAATTTTGAAATTTCGTTAGAATTTTAAAATCAAGCAAATTAATATTTCATCGTTCTATTTCATTAAAATTATAATTTACTGTATTTCAATCTATTAATATTATTTATTTAGAATATAGTTATAAAAGAAAAGCATAATTATATAAATTATGTATATTTACCTTTCTTCAAAATATATCGAATGATAAAATTTAGAAATATTATAATTTATATTAAAATTTAACAAAAATTAAATAAACTTAAAAATTAACTGATAGATTAAATAAATAAAAATTTAAAGTGGTTTTAGCATCTTCTCTTGTTTATTATAAAAATTAATTAAGTGAAAAGAAAAAGACAAGTAAAAAATTATTTAACAAAAAATAAAAATACATAGAAAAGAGAATAATAATAATAATAATTAATTCAAATTTAATAACTAAATAGCTAAATAATTAAAACAATTAAAAGTATATAAAAACAAAATATTAAAAATATTGAAAAAAAGTATGAATTTATTTAAAATTCAAATTCTTTTATTAGTTTAACTACTAAAATTATTATCTATTTGAAATTTAGAGTTAATTGCTACTCCTCCCACTATAAATAATATAATGTTGGTTCATAGTTTTAATGCAATAAAGCCAACTGGCCAATTAGACGTTTGGAATTGAAAACATAAATTCTAGCCAATTAAGCTCTTGCAATTTTGTTTTAACTATATACTGTTTCTAACAAAATTATAATTAAAAGAATTTATCAAAAATGGAAAATAATTTCAGCAAGACTTTCCAGCGTTGAGCTAGCCATAAGGAGAAAAAATGTCATAAAGAACAAACTACAAAGTAAAAAGCCAAATCAAAAGCACATCTTGTTACAAAAACACTTGAAGCAAAACTATAGCAAATCTCTCTACCCTATAATCAATCAATAGATCCATCAACTGTAATCAGGCACGTCTAATTTTAACTCACCAACTCCCCTGATGTTGGTCTTTCAATTACTTCCTCATTCTCCGAACAAGCTCTAATAGGGCTGCTGCTGCCACTAGTGGAATTGCTGGTCTTGTTTATTGCTTCAGCATAACCTCCAGCTATCAAATTACCCGAAGTGGGGGAATTAAAACCAGAAACACGGTCTTCTGATTGTTTTGGCTGATTCAGGGTATGACAATGTGGGCAGTAATAAGTAATGTAAGGAAAATCCTCCTTCCTGGCAAGCCCTGTGGCAAACAATAACAAGCGATAAAATTCAGCAATAAGCACAATAATTGCAGTGTTGCATGCCTTTGTAAACATAAAATTGCAGATTGCTAGGGATTCGTGATGCTGTTGCAATAGCAGATAATAAATGGAAGATCAGTTTTCACCTAACTGCATGAATCAATAAACTGAAAATCACAAGACCATGGTCCACTCACCATTGTGCATGTGGCAGTTTCCACATATCAGTGCATATGACTGCGTAGGATCCTCACCCACAAGTAATGCTGCTAATCGAGCAATCCATCCCCCATCATGCACAGTAGAAGCCTGTAGATTGTCATGCTCAAAGACAAGTTCATTATGCTCAGGAAGACCTTCACCTTGTGCAGCGCCTAGCATTTCTTCATCAGAATGAAACGCTGAAGCACTCCCTGCACTACTGGATCTAGTGTGCACTTGCTTTCTGTTTCTAAGGCTACTCATTTGCACCAACTCAACATCATTACTCTTCCCCGTTGGAATATTAAGCTTAGCTTCATCTTCCACATACACTTGCAAGCCAGAATCAGCACCCAACTTAGATGCGAGGACAGTTGCAGCAGCTGCCTTTGCTGCTGGATCAGAATCATATCTCTGCATACACCCAGGTTTAAACTATAATTGGAAATTCACAAACACAGTACAGTAAATTTGTAAACATGGCTCGTAAAGCGCAGCAAGTAATATTTGTTGTGAAGGATAATACCCACTTGCTAACACAAATGTCCCTCCATTTTTAAAACTCAGTTTAATTCCTATATTTTGACCCTATCAAACTAAAGGTCCTCCATCCAACTTTTTGTTAATTATCTGAGAACTATAATACCTTACATAATATATTACTTTTTTATCTTTATATTATGTCAACTTAACACTTATCTCCCTTGATTTTTAAAAAGATCTATCCCTGTAAAACTTTATCAAAAGAAAAAAAAAAAAAAAAAAAAAGAAAAAGAAAAAGAAAACCTGTTTTCAAATATTGATAGAGAATCATCAATTTGACAAAGTCAAAATACAATAATTCAACTATTGAGTTCTACAAATAGAGAGATACAAGTGTTAATTTTGATATAACTCGGTAATAAAAAATTAATTTAACCAAAAAGATATCACTATATCAGCATTCTATCATTTTCATTTCTATCGCCTGTTTTTTTCTTCATCCAAGGGCTGAATGTTAGTGTTCACTGTACTATTTGAAAAAAAAAAAAAAAAGGCCTGCAGACTTCTATCTTCTGGACCTCCTCAGCAACCTTTTGAGACATTGCCATATCAATAAAAGTCCCACTTTTAGTGAGTAAAGACTATTATTTCCCAGCTCAAACACATTAATTTCCCCATCAAAACAACTCAGATAAATAAGAAATTCATGCTATGAGAAAAGTTGTGCCAAATTGGCTCACTAATTCCAGCCAACAAGTTTTGAAATCATTTCCTCTTCAAGTTTCAACAATAAACTCTATTAAAAAACAAAGAAAAAAGGATGCCCATCCATCCAAACTGCATCGAGGTTGGATTATGTTGAAGACAATGGTATAAGAGTCAAAGATTAGAGTTCTGAAATTTCTGGGCTGAAAGAAAAAGGGATTTAAGCATAGTTTATGGATGTCAGAAAAATAAAAAATGAAAGCATACGTGAAATTAACAGAGAGGATATCTGCAGGCCTACAGCAGAATAGAAATGGTACTCTACTTATAGATTCATCCTTCATACTTTAATGGAAATGCTCACCAACCAAGACTATGAAAGTAAGGAAATATTCACAACACGGGAATGAAGGTCAATTTGCCCCCTAAAGTTGGCACGTCAAATTAGTTGAACCCAAATTTTTCTGCATAAAACACATGCTTTAGGCCCTCACTGTCAATTTGAGTGGACAAATCGATCTTTGTTCCCTAAAAGTGCATGGACGGATTACATGATAGCATAGTCACCACAAAATTCTATCACACACCAGTTAATTCCATACTCAACTAAAAGCAAAAATATGAACCAATGAAATTGCAATTCTATAAAAACTTGGAAGAAGGCCATTAATCATACAAATAAGTCCCAAATTGAAATACTATTTAGCCTGGACTATGTAATATTCCCCGTCCCATAATTTTTGTTCATTTTGTTTTTCACGCATATTAAGAAATACAATTTGTTTTATTAACTTTTCAAGTATATCTATCTTAAATAGATTAAGTTTTATTAAATACTAAAAGATATTTTGAAAGGTTTATTGGAAATAAGATAAAATGAAGGGAAAATTACTTTTTCATCCCTAAAGTACAGTACAATTAATGGACCACTCTATTTTTAGAATCCAACGCTCTAGTCCCTCAAGTTTAATTCCGTCAAAATTAAAAGTCTCTCCTGTCCATAATTATGTTAAGTCAATTATTTAAGCTTGGTCAAAAGAAATAGATTAAAATATTGTTCCAAAAATACTCTTATCAATGATAAAAATTACTTCTTTAAAATTTCAAATCCTCTTCATCCCTAAATCATGTTCATCCCTCTTAAAATCACCAAATCATGTTTATTATTCATGTCTGGACAAATGGGATGCTTGATCATCTTCATCCTTTTCTCGAAGCGAGATGATGAGCGACGCGAGATGCACACAATGGAGAACAAGGAGAGATACGAGCAATGAATAATGTCAATTAGTGGGTGATGTGCAACTACACGGCAGATAACACGAGCGACAGACATTGGATCGCCTAATAGGCGACAACAGACGTTGGATCGACAAGCGACGACAGACGCAAGCAGCAGGAGCAACGGATGCGAAAAGAGCGATAGATGATAGATCGGTCGACAATGGGAGGAATACATGCTGCGAGTGATGATCGACGGTGAGCTGTAAGAGACGGCGAGAGATAGCGATGGGAGCTACAATTGATCTATTGATTTTTTATTTTTGATTGTTTGAATTCTATCTATTTTGACTTTTGTTAGATTGTTGAGTTTGAATCTTAAATTTGTTGAAATTTTATTTTGTTTGTGGAGATTGAGATTTCAGCTATTATTTTTATTCATGAATAACCTGTTGTTCTAAGTTCTTCAACTCTGAAAATATGAACACAAAGAGAGAATGTGTTAAGAATAAAGAAAAAGAAGAATACAAGGGTAGTTTGTTCATTTCTCCTTACACTAACAGCATCTTTGACATAAGGACTATTGATTTTGACAGAATTGAATTCTAGGGACTAAAATGTTGGATTCTAAAAGTAGAGGGACAGATCCATTAATTATGTTATATCTCAGATACGAAAAAGTAATTTTCCTTAAAATTAAATAATGTTATAATAATCAATTTACATGTTACTATAGTCTAAAAAATAAAAGTGGATAATAAATTTGGGACAACCAAATAAGAAAAAATGGATAAAAATTATGAGACGGATGGAGTATTTGCCAATATTGAATTTGCATGTCATCTAAGATTTCAACACAAGAATACTCAAATTAACAAAACCTAGAAGAAAACACAGTAAGATAATCTTTTTCTGTGGCCATATAAATAATTATACATATATTGTTAGTAAGAAAAACACAGTAAGATAATCTTTTTTTGTGGCCATATAAATAATTATACATATATTGTTAGTAAGAACTTTCAGAACTGTTAGAATTTTAGCTTAGGATTATATTGCTGTGAAATCAATTCAGATAAATGCCAATACTCTGATAGAAGTTTAATTGGGAACCAAACATATAAGTGAGATGACTTCCCCATTTGGGGAAGGGAAAGAAAAACCTTTAATTGGACTCAGATTCAACTAAGCACTGAAAGAAAGAAGGGAAAAGGAAAATATTTTCTCAATTCATCCTTGACTAACCTTAGAGCTTCTCACCCCCTTTTTCACAGCATCACTGCACGCCATGATTAGAAAACTAATGCTAATAAAAATTAGTGTGCACATTGCTCAAGCATCTGTGATCTGTAATTTGAACGGGAAATATCTAAGAAATTACGGACTGTTTGTTGAATTTCATTTGGTTTCAAACCAGTTCTTACCCAAAAAGAGTTCTCTAGCTAAGTTCACAGGCTCTAGGTTGAAGATGATGCTGTATTTTCGATTTCATCATTTATTAACACAATAAATTTTCTACATGCCCATTAAGTTCAGATTATTATGAGCTTGCAATGAGAAATAAAAATATTCTTGCTTGACTTGGCTGGGTGGAGTATTCTATAGGACAAAATTGTAAAAATTTTGAAAATTATTAGGTTTAATTGGTAAAAGAAAAAGAAATGGACTGCAATTGAACAAACACTCAAAAGTTTGGGACTTCTTTTCTTTTTTCAATGTATCAAAATCAAATTACTTGAAAAACTACAGAGAGATAAAATGATGCCTGCTTAATGCATCTAGGCTAATGTCTGAGTAATAAACTATAGAAAGAAACCTCACCCTCAACACACATTATTGCACTTGCACATACACAAACACACAAATAAAAAAAAAAAAAAAGGGTCCAAAGATAGTTCTATGGAGCACATAAAATATTGGGCCAAATAACTTGTTATTGTAACCTGAATGAGTTGCTGTGTAGTGTAGTAATTTGTCCTCTCTTTAAGCTCATCAATTTTTGCTTGCCTCTCAGCCTGCAGCCTTTCTAGAGTTTTCTGATCTTTGCGCTCACCTGCATGAACATGTAATTTAAGGATAACTAGTATGACAATCCTACACTTGACAGACAGTAAAAAAGTCAAGAGTAAAAAGCTTTGACATATCAATTTGTAATTAGGAAATCAAAGATATGGGCAGGCAGACACATAAATCTTAGATCTGAGCACTGATTCCTTCTCTTCTAATAAAAATAATTACCACTCATTTTTTTTGGTCTCATGTATTTTTTGGACCGGAATTCAGTTTCATATTGCATATATTGGGCCTAGCAGCACTAACACATAAGTTAAAGCTTTTACTTTATTTTTAACTTCCGTTTTAGGGTTAACATATTGCTAATGTTGGCTATACATTTAAACCTTTGAGACTAAGACCAATTTCACAAACTAGTTATGGTATTTAAAAGTATAAAAGGACAGAAAGTCTAATTGAACATGAGATTTCCAGTGCTAAGTTTAGACGCTTACACATCCTTGCGAAGCTCACAAATGCTGAATAAGCAAGGGAGGATAGACCAGGCAAAAGAAACATTGGCAAAACTCGAAATGCCCTCACCTTCCAATTCAAATCCATTGATCTAGTAGTCATTATAGCATAGCCTACTGCAATTACCTGGATTTAAAGAACAATAATAGTAAGAACTAAAAAGGGAGACTGACACAGAAGAATGGATAGAAAACCAACTTTACAATACTGTCCTTCAGTCAAATTCAAACTGGGAAGTAACAAATGTCTATATCCGAAATGATGAAACTCTTACTAATGTTGTATTGAACAGGCTAAAACGTCAAAGGTTAATTTATTATCATCTGGTACGCCATACAAGGATTTCCACTAGAATGATATAGGAGTTCAATAGATATCAAAGAGCTAAGTTGTGAACACATATTCATGAAATTGTAAATTTGGAGTAGGTGGCTGGAAGCTGCTAAACAGAAACTGGAGTGACTGAGGTAAATTGGAAAGAGGCTACAAAGATTGACAAGGACCAATATGCGTAATATGTTACTATCAGTAAACATCAGGCTCTAGTCCAACACAAGAATATCACCAAACTAAACTATACACTGTGGTGCTCTCATCATTGTAGATGAACATTTGAATGTATCGCACCAGAAGTCCAAGAGTTCATTGTAAAGGAACGAGGAAAAAAATATTATTTTTATAAAAAAAAATATTACAAAAAAAAACACCTCAAAAATGACAGAGAAAACAATGAGATGCCTGGTCATCTTCCTCCAGGTAAGTGATCTCCTTTTCATCCTAGATAACACCGCAGCTTCTTCCTTAGAAATATTTTGCAGTCTCTTCTCAATATCGTCTCCATGGAATCTAAAAATGCCACTCCAGATGCGAGACATAACGCCCTTGCGCTTCTTTTTATCAATTACTCTCGGTTCATTCTTTTCACCCTCTGCTATGGCTTTGTCCTCTGCCATTTTGTAGCTTGTTTCTCGTTCTTCTTCTTGTTCTGCTACTAGTGAACTATAAGGTTTGTAACTGTATATTAATTATATGCAGGCAGAGAAAATTAGGGAAAAAAATGCTACTGAAAATAAAAAGAAGAAGATCCAAAGACAAAAATGAAATCAGAAAGGAGAAAATTATAAGATCTATAAATACCCTGAAAGAAACGGATGGGAAGTTTATCTATCAAATTTTCCGGGTAGTAGTAGCAGAAGCTCCACTTTGCCTCTTCAAATGTGGCGTTTTTTCAGATCTATCTGGAGATATAAAACAACCCATCAAACTCCAAGCCGCAGATGGGACTTCGGAGGAGGAGACAACACCAAACAAATAGACAAATTACGGTAATGGTTGAAACAAAACAAAACAAGATCCAAGATGAAATCAGAAAGGGGAAAATGATAATATCTATAAATACCCCGAAAGAAACGGATGAAAAGTTGATGTAGCAAATCGTCCCGGTTGTAGTAGCAGTGCAGAAGCTCCACTTTGCCTCTTCAAATGAGGCGTTTTTAGATCTGTCTGAAGATATAAAACAACCAATCAAACTCCAAGCCGCAGATGGGCCTTGGGAGGAGGCAACACCAAACAAATCGGCAATAGTTACGGTAATGGTCTCCAGACTTTGGGTTTATTTTTCGCACGTAATTTCCACTTTGCTAACAGCAAACCATAATTTTGGTGGGGGTGGGAAGCAAACCATTAATAAATGCAAATGCAAATCTGTCACCAAACGTGTAACCTACTCAACCATCCTCCAGACCTCGATCTGCTCAAAATTTATATGAAATTTTATTTATGAGTTAATAGTAAAAAAAAATCTGTATTTTTAATTTTATTATAACTATATTTTGTATTTTTTATTAATTAATATCTAATTTTTTAAAATTATTTTAATTATATTTTATTATTAAAAATTAATAAAATTATCAAATCACTCATAACATATTATATTTTTAAATTTTAAAATAAAATTAATAATAATTTAAAAATTTAGAGTAAAATTATAATAAAATTAAAAATATAAAATTTTTTTACTAATTATTTATTTTATTAATATTTTTTAAAAAAAAATAAAAAAATTAAATTAAATTTATAATTTCATATGAATTATATATTTTTTTAGCCATCTAATTAAATTAAATCAGATAATTAAATATTATTAATTTTTTTAAAATTTACTTTAAATATTAGTATAATTGGAAAAAAATAGTAGATTAATATTATATTTTAGATTTAAAAAAATAATTTAAAAAAGTATTTTAAAATTATTTTATTATTTTTAATATTTTTAAATTAAATGATATTAAATATTATTTTAAATTATTTTTTAATATTTTATAACTAATGTATTTAATAAAATTATTTTTAATTATTGTTTTAAAAGTGATATTAAATAGTAAGTATTTTAGATAAATTTTAAAAAATTATTTTTTAATATTTTATAATTAATATATTTAATAACATTACTTTTTAAATGATAGTCTTAAAAGTAATACTAAATAATAAGTATATTAGATAGATTAAAAAAATTAAATTGATAGTAATTTTAATTAAAATAAAATTAAGATAAATTATTATTATAAAATTATTAAGAAAAATTAAAAAATAAATAATAATATAATTAGTAATTTTTAATATATTTAATAGTAAAAAAGGTAAATTAATAATTTTATAAATTTTCAACTACATAAATAATGGTATAATATATTTAATTAAATAATAAAATAATAGAATTTAATTGATAAAATATTATGTAAAGTATAAAAATTTTTTAACAATTAATTTTAAATTTTACTTACAACGTGTGAGCATATATTGTGGTAATTTCATTTATTTTTTAGTGGTACTATAAATAACGGCAAGATTATAATTCAAATAATTTTAAAAAATTTTATTAAATAAAAAAAATAAAGTGTAATTATAATAAAATTAAAAGTATAAATTTTTTTTATCATAATCCTTAATCTATAAATAGATTTTGATCATATTAATAAATAAATTTTTTAATTTTAAATAATTGACTATTTCATCATTCAACTTTAATCATCATTCTTTATGGTACTTTCGTCCAGTTTATAATATTTAATTTGATTGTTGATTTCAATATTTATATCTGTAACTTTGTAATGGAATTAAACCAATTCCTAGATGAGAGTATTGATTAGAAAGAGATCTGGATTTTTTTTTTCTTAAGTTTCATTTTTTTTGTTGTTATTTTTCAATCATCTGTTACAATTCTCTAGCTAGAACAATTGTTTATGGAAACACTATACAAAATGGAATTTCCAGTCAAATTCGAATTAATTTGTGTTAGGTTGTATCATGCCCTCAATTTGTGATTTGCTTCATTCATTTTTTTATGCTAAACTGAGTTGACAATTGCTTTGATTTTGACAAAGTTCCATCGAATTTGTGAATTGAATCAAAATTATTTCTGAAAGGGACTTAGGTTGGAATTAATTTCATCACACACGCAAATTAAGTACAACATTATGAATCTTTACCTGCTATTGTTGTTTGTGAATGGATTTTAGTTTCCTGTAACTTCCTTTAAGGGCCAATTCAACTGCAATGGTAAGGTTTATGTCTTCTATGGAATATTTTACTCATTTTCTAAATTTCTTGAAAAGCCTTTTGATTGAAAAAATATACATTATTCTATGAAATATGTGGAATAGAAGAAATTATTATATTTAAAATAATAGGAAGAGACAACAAATTATAGTCTGAAAATTTTAAAGGATTGGGAGAGGCTCGTGAAGTTGGGGAGGATTGCACTAGTGATGGCCATGGGGGGAAAAATTGGATCTCTTTCTGATGAGTTAAAGTATAATGTGAATGTTAAGATGTGGGGATTATATCTCGTCAGGTGATTATAGATTATTTTAATTGTTTATATGTGATCAAGATGATATTTAATTATTTTAATTACTTATATGCGATGAAGACGGTATTTATAATAAAATATAATTTTCTTTCAAATAATATAAACTACAGCTCTTGAAGAAATTTTATTATAGTTACTTTATCGATGTGATTGCAATGTCGATATTGAAATTGATACTGCCGAAAAACAGAGTTGTTTATAATTGATTAAACCTGTAAGAAAGAAAATGTGAGATGATTGACGCCTACAATAACCACTCTAACGCTCAAGTCAATAAACTAGAAAATAGGGCGAATGTAGAACTTGATAGTAGTTGTGAAAGAGAATTGCGTACTTTTGTTTGTAATTATTCACTTTTATATTATAAGATGATGAAGTTAAATATAATATTGCCTGAAAATCTGCCAATGATGTGGTCGGCTGCTTGATAAGGGATCTAGCTAGCTAATCGATTGGTAACCTCACAATTACTGGCATAATGGGGATATGCTAGACTGTACCTGCTAATAATAATTTTATGCCAAGACTCAACCTATCTAGGGAAGGGCAAGTCTTGATGATGCATCGACTGTTATGGTGTCTGAATCTTCCTTTCCTCGCTTGGGACCGCGTTTTAGGTTATTAAATCCTTGTCATGTGACCCTGTTTTGTAGTGACAACTTATGGCTTACTTTAAACGATTGTTGTGTAACATCAGAGGTCCTCTTACTGGTCTTTGATTCTTCAGATTTGAAGGTGACAGTTGTTAACATGATTTGGGATACGTGACTAACTTAGATTGGCCTTTCTCTATTTACGCCGCTTTGTCTTCTTCTGTACATCAATGATGATTACCTTGTTTTTCGAGCCGCATTTAAAGCCTGCTGTCAAAACCATCTTATAAGAATCTTTCTTCTTCTCCAAATATCACTTTTGCTCACAACTATAATCTTTGTTTCTAGAAATACTCAATCGCTCCTTATACTCTCTTGCTTTCAACGTAATTTTTTTTCCTTTTAAAATGAATAGGAATACTTTCCCTTCTTCTCTTACTCTCGGCGAAAGTTCTACCTCAAGCTCCTCCTCTGAAGGCCCCAACCGCACCCCAGCTTCTATCGTTCCACTAAGGCTGGCTCAAAAAAGCAAAGATAGCCTAATTAGTGACATCTCATCCATCCTATCAGAGCAAGATGTAGATCACCTTCATGATAAATACCAAATTTTTTGAGAAACCTTTCGTGTTTTTACTCCATCCTCGAGCATTCGTGTAGATGACCAGTGTAATACCCGGCTAAGCTCCGGCATCGGAATTCTAACTTTCCGGCAGAATCTCCGTTGAAATCCAGAAATTTCGAGGTCGGAATCCCTTAGAAGAGTGAAAATAAGGTTTTCACAAAATATTTTCATATGTTTTATGGTTTTAATGAAGAAAGAAAATCAAGTTTTGAAAGAAAATGCCATGGAGAAAAAGCCCAGGTTCGACCGCCGAACCTCATGTTCGGCCGTCGAACATGGTGCTGTTGCGGAAGCGCCTTTGGCCCCCCGAAGGTGGTCTGGCCAGCCACCTATAAAAGGCCCCTTGTCCAAAAATGGGTTAGTTTTCTCTCCCCATCTTCTGGCATAGGTGAGATTCTGCCTTTCCATGGTCGATTTTATGTTTTTCCTTCAAATCCTTCAAGTTTTGACAAGTTTTTACCTTATTTTGAAGATTTTAAGTTAAGATCAAAGTTTTGAAGCTTGGAGACCTCCGGAGCTCATTTTCTCCTCATCTCCGAGTTTGGATCACATCTACTCTCGATCTTCAAGAGGTAAGTGTAGATCCACATCTTTTCTTATGTTTTAAATGAGTTTTGAGAAGGGGTTAAGGGATTGTAATGCATGTTTTGGTTAGATCTAAAATGTTAGGGTTTATGTTTTATTTGTTGGGGTTTAGGCTAGTTTTATACCCCTTATGCTTGAATGAATGTGTATGCATGTTTTAGAATAGTTGGATGGGTGTTTTGGAGAGTTTTGGTGGATGGAGAGGCGAGGCAGAATCGGGTTCTGTCACCCAGGAAGACCCAGGTTCGGCCGCCGAACCTGCTAGGGGAGGTATCTTTGGCCGCCTAAACTCGCCCCCGAAAGATGGACTTTCGGCTCTGGAGGGGAGTTTCGGCCACCGAACCTGCCCCCGAAGGAGGGTGACCTTTGGGTCTGTGAAGGCTTTCGACCGCCGAACCTTGCCCCCAAAAGTGCATGACTTTCGGATCTGTAGGGACCTTCGGCCGCCGAACCTGCCGCCGAAAGTCTCCTGCTCAGCCTTCCTTTGCATGTTTCTCATGCATGTTTTATGATGTTTTAGGGGGGTTTTGGGGAGTTGTTTAGAGTCTTGATAGAGTATGTTTGGTCCCTCATTTGAGTCCACTTGTGTAGGATCAGACCTGAGGAACCGAGGAGACCAGCAGTGAGATAGCTGCTTCAGAGTCAGTTGAGTACCAGCCAGAGGTGAGTAGGATATAACTCTTTCATTTTTAAAGCAATCAAACTTTTAAGCATGTTCATGCATCATGGATACCATGTTATGTATTAGGTTGTTGCATTAGAATTCACAAATATGACGCATTTCATTACATATTGTTGATGTGACGCATCTTTTCTGCCTAATTTCGTGGTTTTAATCATGTTTTGCAGATATTAGGTATAAAGAGACAATCTGGAGAAAATGCTCTTAAAACTGCCAAAAAGTGCCAAATATGGAAAGTGCCAAAAAAAGAAAGTTTTCAAATAAGGAAAATTTTCAGAAAAGGAAAATTTTCAAATAAGGAAAGTATAATACCCGGCTAGATTCCGGCATCGGAATTCATGTCGTCCGGTGGAATCCAGGATGTCAAAATTCTCTAGAATGGAAGGTTTATGTTTTTCTAAAGTAATGTAGTATGTTTTCATGGTTTAAAGGTAAATGGAACTAAGTGTTTGAAAGAAAAGCACCAAGGAAGAAAAGCCAGGTTCGGCCGCCGAAGGTGAAAGTTCGGCCGCCGAACATGCATGGCTTTTGGTTTCACGTTAGGCCGCCGAAGGTGGTCTGGCCAGCCACCTATAAAAGGCCCTCAAGCGGTGGAAGGATAAGCATCCGCCTTTTCTTTCACTTTCCAGAGGTGAGACCATCTCTTTCTTGGAGTTTCTTCATGTTTTCATTAAATCGTGCAAAGATTTGATTGATTTTTATGTTATTTTGAAGGTTTTGAGCTAAAAACTTGACTTTTGAAGTTTGGAGAGTTTGAAGGAGAGTTGCTCCAAAACTCCACGTTAGGATCGTTCATCTTCTTGGTTTCAAGAGGTAAGTGAAGATCCTGAACTTGTTTTTATGATTTATGAAGGTTTTATGAGGTTTTGGGAGAGAGTGGCATGAATAGGGTAAAAAGAGAGTTTTTGATGATTTTGTGAGAAAAGTTTGTGTATGTATTATGCTTTGCTGTTTGTTGGGGTTTTTAGGTAGTTTTTGACCCCTTTGAGCATATACTTGGGTGTATGCATGTTGAGGTATTGAGGTGGTTGAGTTTGAGGAAGATTAGTGCTTTTTGGCGGAGGCAGAGCAAGTTTCTGCCTTGCTGATGAACTCAGGTTCGGCAGCCGAAGGTACATTCGGCCGCCGAACCCATGAGGAGGTGGCTTCGGCTGCCTAAGCTTGCCCCCGAGCATTTGGACTTTCGGCTCTGGAGGGGAGTTTCGGCCTCCGAAGGTGCTGCCGAAGGTTAGAGACTTTCGTCTCTGGAGTGCCTTTCAGCCCCCGAAACTTGCCCCCGAAAGGGTTCGGCTGCTGAAAGTAGAGATTCGGCCGCCAAAGGTGCTTGAGTTTCGGCTCTGGAGAGGACTTTCGGCAGCCGAACCTGCCGCCGAACGTGTCCTGTCCAGCCTTCCTTTACATGCTTTGCATGGATATTTGAGTGAGTGTAAGGGGATTCTTGGGGGCGTTTAATAGAGTTGGTCATAAGTGAGTTTGGTCCCTCATTTGAGTCCATCTGTGTAGGCACAGACCAGAGGAACTAGAGAGAGCAGCAGTGAGTACTGCTCCAGAGTTTACAGAGCCTGCAGAGTCAGTCCAGATAGCCAGAGGTGAGTGGAACTAAACTTAATTCTTTTAATTGAGAAATGAAATGCTTTTAGCATAATTCATGCATCATGAGTATGCAGTAGGTTGTTTGCATTAGAATCCACGAGTATGTTGCATTGCATAGTTATTTGTTGATGTGGGTGAATGCTGAATGATCCAATGGTCTCTGAGAGAAGTCCAGGAGCCTTTGACTACGCCCTGGCAGGTATAGAGAAGTCCAGGAGCCTTTGACTACGCCCTGGCAGATATAGAGAAGTCCAGGAGCCTTTGACTACGCCCTGGCAGGTATAGAGAAGTCCAGGAGCCTTTGACTACGCCCTGGCAGGTATAGAAAAGTCCAGGAGCCTTTGACTACACCCTGGCAATGGTAAGTACACAGGTGTTATATACACGTATACATATATGACAGGAAGACCAGGTGCTCGATTCTACGCCCTGGCACGGTAGAGCTACCGGGACTATGTGGTGACAGGTTTACCCTTGATGTGGATTGTCTGTGATATGATGCATTCCATAAGATCATGTGTTAATGACTTGTTTTACTGTTCTACTCACTGGGCTATAGAGCTCATCCCACTCCCTTAACCCCAGTCTTGCAGGTTCAGTGTACAGTGTACAGGGAAAGTCCAGCAGAGTACAGGAAGAGAGAAGAGAGTTGTAATAGAATATTGTGGACATGTAAGATTAAAGAGATATAACAGTTATGTATAAAGTTAGAATTGTGCTTGACTTAGTTATTTTTGTGGTGTAACTCTTTTGTATACATGGTCTGTTTATATAACTGTTTTACAGAGTATGTGAAAAACCAGGCTTAACAGGTATGAATGAACCCATCTAGAGCAAGCTCTAGTCAGGGGTACAGAGTACAGAGATAGTACATGCACAGGTTAAGTCTTGATTCAGAGAAAAGTTTTTATTTTCACAGAAAATGTATGACCATGTATGAGATTTTACAGGTACTCAGAGTGTATAGCAGGCTTGCTACAGGTTCTGGCGGCCTTCAGCCGATCTGAATCCTAGCGCCGGTGACGGTCCATTTTGGGGTCGTTACAGAAAGTGCAGAAGCAAAAGCAAATAAGGAAAGTTCAGTCAGTAGATTATTTGAAATTCAAATCGCAAATCTTTCTTTCCTTATTCAAAGATGTGCACACACTGCAACAGTCATATCTTCCTATTTAGGTAGCAAGATTTCATGAAGACGCACTTGCCTCTTCTGCGTTCAGCATTCAAAATTCAAACGAAGGTTCCACCTAAAAAGGAAAGACAGGACAAATATCTTTCCACTTCTGCAAATTGATGACTGCATTCCACTTCCTCTTCTACAGTCCATGCACATGCCACCTGCCTTTTGAAGACCAAGGCGCCTCTCCTTCCTCTTCTGAATCCCTGGGTACATGCCTATTTCCTTCTGAGCTCAAGCCACGCCTCTCCTTCCTCTTCTAAATCCAAGCCGCGCGCACACCTTCCTTCTTTAGTGCATGCCGCGCGCCTCCTTCCTTCCGGAGAGTTTGCAACGCGAATCTTTCCTTTTCAGACACAACTTGGGCAACAAGCACCTCTAGGGCAGCAAGGTTAGCCTCTAATGTAACGACCCGAAAACCGGACCGCTACCGGCGCTAGGATCCAGATTGCCTTAAGGTCGCCGGGACCCATAGCAAGCCTACATACATCTTATACAACTGATAAATCCCATACATGATCAACATACCCCATACTAGAGCCCTCATCAAATGCTCTAGTTGGGTCGACATATCATGTGTCAAGCCTGGTTCAACATAACTTAGCATTAAAACATTCCATAAAGATTATGTACAAAAAGGGATTAGCCATACATTAGGGCCAAGCACAATTCTAATCCTCATTACATCACTGTTGTAATACCCGGCTAGACTCCGGTATCGGAATTCCTACCGTCCGGTGGAATCTCGGATGTCGGAAGCCTCTAGTAGGGTAAAACCATGTTTTTATGAAATGTTTTAATTTGTTTTATGTTTTAAGCATGAAAGAAAATGAGTTTTTGCATGAAAATAGCATTAGAGAAAAACTCAGGTTCGGCCGCCGAACATGCATGTGTTTCGGGTGAGCCTTAGGCCCCCGAAGGCATAAGTGAGGGAAGTCCAGGTTCGGCCGCCGAACATGGCATGCATGCGGAGGCACATTCGGCCCTCGAACGTGGCCTGGCCAGCCACTATAAAAGGGTCCCTTAGCCGAAAACGGGCGAGTTTTTCCCCATTTTCGGCCAAAGTGAGCGTTCCGCCGCCCCTCACCGATCTTTGATGTTTTTCCTCTAGATCTTTCAAGTTTTTCACTTGTTTTAACTCTGTTTTGAAGATTTGAGCTTTTGAGCAAAGTTTTGGAGGTTTGAGGTTCAAGAACTCAAATCTCTCCCAACTCCAAGTTTGGTCGCCTCTACTCTCGATCTTCAAGAGGTAAGAGTCGATCTCTAACTTATAATATGTTTTAAGTAAGTTTTATGAAGTTCATGGGGGTAGAATGCATGTTTAGGTTAAAGTTATGTTTATGGGTATAAATGTATGTTCATGAACAATGTGGCTTGCAAATGCTTGTGTATGTGTGTTGTAGTTGGGGTTTAAGGTAGTTTGAGACCCCTAGGAGCTTGTATGCATGTTTTGGTTGAGCTAAATGCATGATGGTATGAGTTTGAGGCTTTTGTGCATGTTTGAACCAAGTTTCTGCCAATTGGGAGAAACCAGGTTCGGCAGCCGAAGGGACTTTCGGCCGCCGAACCCTCTTGTGGTGGCAGCCTTCGGCTGCCGAAGCTTGCCCCCGAAAGGAGACTTTCGTCTCTGTCTGGGAGTTTCGGCCGCCGAAAGTGCCGCCGAACATGCATGAGTTTCGCCTCTGTCTGGGAGTTTCGGCCGCCGAAGGTGCCGCCGAACCTGCCTGACTTTCGGCTCTGGAGGGACTTTCGGCCGCCGAACCTGCCACCGAAAGTGCCCTGTCCAGCCTTTCTTTGCATGTTTTGCATGGATGTTTTGAGATGTTTTAGGGGGTTTTTGGGGGATGTTTTTAGAGTTATGTTCTAGTATGTTGGTCTCTCATTTGAGTCCACCTGTGTAGGTTTGGACCCGAGGAACCGAGGACCCCAGCAGTGAGTCAGCTGCTTCAGTCAGTGTCAGAGCTAGCCAGAGGTGAGTGGAATAACTCTTATGCTTTTAAATAAATAAATCAGTTTTAGCATGATTCACGCATCATGAATGCCATGAGATAATAGGGTGTTGCATTAGACTCACGAATATGTTGCATTGCATATTATGTTTGATGATGTGGATGGATGTTGAATGATCCATTAGTCCCCCTATGCTATGATGATGATGATACGGTACGGAAGACCAGTGAGGCCCATTCTACGCCCCTGGCACTATGTAAGAGAAAGACCAGTGAGGCCCATTCTACGCCCCTGGCACAGTTGGACCATGTTATGTTATGTTATGTAAGAGAAAGACCAGTGAGGCCCATTCTACGCCCCTGGCACAGTTGGTCCATGTAGGGGACTATTGGTGACAAATTCATCCTTGATGTGATTAGCTGTGATGTGATGCATTTCATGTTATCATATGATTTTAAATGTTTTACTATTCTGCTCACTGGGCTTTTAGCTCACCCCTCTCCCTTACCCCCAGGCTTGCAGGTACAGGGTAGACCAGGAGGTCAGCAAGAGTAAAGAAGTCCTTGTTTTGTAATAGATAGAAAGTGGACATGACAAATTATCTAATGATTTAATGTTATGTTTAGCATGTTATGTAATGATGGTATTAAGGTTTAGAAGTGTGCTTGACCATAGTCTGTTGTAATCCCTTTTGTTATATACATGATCTTGATGTTTATGTCTTACCAACTCAACTTCTGATGTATCGCCCATTAGGGCAAATGATGAGATCCCACTGAGGGATTAATGTTTAAGTTATGCTATGTTTAGTGCATGCACAGGTTGAGTATGGTGTATGATGAAAGGAAAGTTTTAAAGTTTTAATTTTTATGTATGATTGTTGATCATGTATGGGATTAAACAGGTTCACAGGTTACATGTCAGGCTTGCTACGGGTCCCGGCGGCCTTAAGCCGATCTGGATCCTAGCGCCGGTAGCGGTCCGATTTTCGGGTCGTTACAGAATGGTATCAGAGCCCTAGGTTCATATGGTCGGACCTAGAGTGTCGGGCTCATAGATGTTATAGAAGGTCAAGCACAGTAGGAAAGGTCATGTCCACTAGGATAGGATGTGGAGTCCTGTCTTACATGATGATGTGAAATGCTATGATGTGTGATGCGGGTTCATGTGTGCCCACATGAACCATATGATGCTAATGTTTATGTGATGTGTACTGTTTTTATGAAAACAGGATGAGAGGAACTCGTCGATCAGCAAGATTGACTGGAGTACCACCTGAGGATGAGGGCACGAGCGCCCGTCCTCCAGCATTGCCTAGGGCAATGTCTAGTAGGTCTAACAGAGAAAGAGCAGTAAGAGACCCTAGAAGGTCTTTGGATCTAGGAAGAAGCAGATCAGTCAGAGGAACAGTTTTGGGAGGAGCGTCCGAGGACATGGGGGATGATATGGATGTAGGGCAGAGGAGGGATGGCAGTCTGGGAGTCAGTATGTCAGAAGAAGGAATGGGAGAATCCCAAGGAGGCACTCAGGCCTCGGGATTTGTTCAGCCACCTTACTACCCACCCTTCTCACAAAACCCTGGGTACTCGATGGGAGGCACATCGGACTACCACAGCTTTAGCCCTTATCCCACACAGATGCCATACCCACCCTACTACCCCCCATATTCACAGTACCCAATGTATCCACCTCCACCTTATTATCCAAATCCAGCAAACCCTACCCAAGGGGATGCTGCACCTCCTCCCCCAGCAGAACCAGCAGCCCCAGTTACCCAACCTCCTAGACCTAGCTCAGCCAGTGGGAGCAAGGTCAAGATGACCGACTATATGAAGTTGGGTGCTCCCCAGTATGAAAAAGGGGATGACCCGTTTGTGTATCTGGAGAGGGTCAAGGTGATCACAAATGAGATTGGGGCTGATGATAGTAGAGTCATTCAGATGGCTGGGTTCACACTTAAGTGCAAGAAGGCACGAGAATGGTTCAAGAATTATGTGAACCCGAAAGTGGATAACATGTCTTGGGAAGAGTTTGCAAACGAGTTTGCAGGATGGGCTTTCCCGGATAGTTCCAGGGAGTTGAAGATGATTGAGTTTGAGCAGCTGAGGCAGACTGATGAGATGGGTGTAGAGGAGTTCACAGACAAATTTTTGGAGCTGTTGCCTTTTTCAGGGCAAAGCCTTGACACGGATCAGAAAAAGTCAAGGAGGTATATCATGAAACTCCACTCCAGATATTCCTCCTTAATCCAGTCAGCAGATAGGGAGAGCTTCCATGCCATAGTGGATATGGCCCGAAAAATGGAGGCCAGTGCCATCGTTCAGGGAACAATTAAACAGTCAGTGGCACAGCCTTCTGGTTCTAAGACCCCAGGCTCTTCTTCTTTTAGTGCAGCAGCTTCAGGCAGCAAGAGGTGGAGCAGTACCACCAAGAAGCCAAAGAAGAACAAGTTTTGGAACAAGGTTAAGTCCAGTCTGGGACTAGGGAGTGGCTCAAGCTCTGGTGCTGATACTGCAGTTTGTGCAAAGTGTGGTAGGCTACACAGGGGAGTTTGTCGGGCTGGGACAGCAGCCTGCTTCAGATGCGGGCAAGAGGGACACATGGCTCGGGAGTGTCCTAGGGCAGCTTTTGGGGCACAGTCTCAGCAGGCAGCTTCTGGTAGTGTGGCTCAGCCAACAGCTCCAGCCATGACTCAGGCCAGTGGCAGAGGCAGAGGGAGAGGGGCAGCCTCTTCTTCAGCGGGTTTCAGAGGTGAAGGTCCATCAGCTCCAGCACGGATCTTCACGATGACTCAGCAGGAGGCAGATGCATCTAACACCGTGGTGGCAGGTAATTTAGTCATTGGTTGTTCAGATGTGTATGCCTTGATGGACCCTGGTGCATCTCATTCTTTTGTTACACCGAGAGCCGTCCAGAGGTTAGTGTTGATGATCTCTGAGTTAGAGTGTCCTCTCTGGGTCAGTGGACCCAAGTGTGATCCATCAGTGGCAGAGTCAGTCTGCCAGTGTAGTCCTGTGTTTGTTGAGGGAAGATGCATGTCCGCCGACCTTGTGGTTCTAGACTTGACAGATTTTGACGTCATTCTAGGGATGGACTGGTTATCTACCCATGGTGCTACCTTGGACTGCAGGGACAAGGTAGTCAGGTTCAGAGGTCAGGATGGGTCTGAGGTTGTCTTTAGAGGAGACAAGAGGGGTACACCTAGAGGTCTGATATCAGCTCTTCAGGCTCGTAGGTTGCTTAGGAGGGGATGTCAGGGGTATTTGGCTCATGTGAGAGAGCTTAACAGTCAGGTTAGAGAGCCCGCCTCGGTGCCAGTGGTTAGAGAGTTTCTAGACGTTTTCCCAGACGAGCTGCCAGGTTTACCACCTGCTAGGGAGATAGAGTTCGAGATAGAATTGATGCCTGGAACCCGATCGATCTCTATCCCTCCCTACAGGATGGCGCCAGCAGAATTGAAAGAGTTGAAGGAACAGTTGCAAGAGTTGGTAGAAAAGGGCTTCATCCGACCGAGCACTTCACCTTGGGGTGCACCAGTTTTGTTCGTGAGAAAGAAGGATGGATCCCTTAGACTTTGTATCGACTACAGACAGTTGAACAAAGTCACTACCAAGAACAAGTACCCTCTGCCAAGGATCGACGATCTATTTGACCAGCTAGCCGGAGCAGGTTGTTTCTCCAAAATAGATCTGAGATCGGGGTACCATCAGCTGAGGATCAGAGATGAGGATGTGCCAAAGACGGCTTTCAGGACCAGATATGGGCATTTTGAGTTCCTTGTAATGCCGTTCGGGTTAACTAACGCCCTTGCAGCATTCATGGACCTCATGAACATAGTGTTTAGCCAGTACCTGGATCACTTTGTTATTGTCTTCATAGATGATATCTTAGTGTATTCCAGGAATGCAGAGGAGCATGCCCATCATCTGCGGTTGGTCTTGCAGACCTTGAGGGAACATGGCTTGTATGCCAAGTTCTCTAAATGTGAGTTCTGGCTGAGGAGCATTTCGTTCTTGGGGCATGTAGTGTCGGAGAATGGGATTGAGGTAGACCCCAAGAAGACAGAAACTGTGGCTAACTGGCCTAGACCCACTTCAGTGATGGAGATCAGGAGTTTCTTGGGTTTGGCAGGTTACTACAGGAGGTTCATTCAGGACTTCTCAAAAATAGCAGCTCCTCTGACCAGACTAACCAGGAAGAATCAGAAGTTTCTGTGGACCGACCAGTGCGAGGAGAGTTTTGAAGAGCTTAAGAAGAGGTTGACTTCAGCACCAGTTTTAGCTCTGCCGTCTAGTGATGAGGACTTTACAGTCTTTTGTGATGCGTCCCGTGTGGGACTGGGTTGTGTACTAATGCAGAATGAGAGGGTGATTGCTTATGCTTCTAGGCAGCTGAAGAAGCATGAGTTGAATTACCCCACACATGACCTTGAGATGGCAGCAGTAATCTTTGCACTTAAGATGTGGAGGCATTACCTCTATGGGGTGAAATGTGAGATCTTCACAGATCATAAAAGCCTGCAGTACATCTTGAGTCAGAGGGATCTGAATCTGAGGCAGAGGAGATGGGTAGAGCTGCTGAGTGACTATGATTGCAAGATTCAGTACCATCCGGGTAAGGCGAATTGTAATACCCGGCTAGACCCCGGTATCGGAATTCCTACGTTCCGGCGGATTTTCCGTTGGAAGTCGGGATTCGAGGATGTCGGAGCTTGCCCTAAGGGTATAAGAAAGGTTTTTAAGATGTTTTTAAGTGTTTTTATCATGTTTGCATGTTTTGAGTTAAGCCAATTGAGTTTTGAAATGAAAAGGCCAAGGGGACAAAAGCCAGGTTCGGCCGCCGAAGGTGAAGTTCGGCCGCCGAAAGTTGCATGGTTTTGCATGCACGTTAGGCCGCCGAAGGAAGAGTCGGTTGGCCACCACAAAAGCCCCTTTGCCCGAGACTTGAGTGTTAAACACTCTGTTTTTGGGTCAAAGGTAGGTTCAAGCTCTCCTTGGTGTGTTTCTCATGTTTTCCTCAAATCTTGCATGTTTTAACATGTTTTTAGCTTTGTTTTAGAGATTTGAGCAAAAGGAAGCAAAGTTGAGCAACTTGGAGACTTTGAGTAGTTTTCCACCACATCTCCAAGTTGGGACCAGCAATCCTCTCGTTCTTCAAGAGGTAAGCATGGATCCTCACCTCCCCTTATGTTTACAGTAAGTTTTAAGAGTTTTTAGAGAGTT
This sequence comes from Manihot esculenta, assembly GCF_001659605.2. Classification (NCBI taxonomy): domain Eukaryota; kingdom Viridiplantae; phylum Streptophyta; class Magnoliopsida; order Malpighiales; family Euphorbiaceae; genus Manihot; species Manihot esculenta. The sequence continues at coordinate 34,124,164 of NC_035176.2, read as the reverse complement.
TTATGGGTTAGTTGTTGGTGGAGCTTTGAGTTGAGCATATGTTGAGCATATGCTATTTGATGTTGTTTTAGGGGTTTGAGTTAGTTTAGAGACCCCTATATGCATGAGATATGTTATGTGCTAGTTGAGAAGTGTTGGTATGCATGTTATGGGTGTTTTATAGGTTTTTGGAGGCTGAGAGCATAAGTTGTGCTCGGATTCTGCCTTTCTGGAGAATCCAGGTTCGGCCGCCGAAGCAAGGTTCGGCCGCCGAACCCCTTGTGGAGGCAGTTTCGGCTGCCAAACCTTGCCCCCGAAAGCTAGGCTTTTGGGTGAGAAAGAGACTTTCGGCCGCCGAAAGAGGGAGTTCGGCCGCCGAAAGTGCATGAGTTTCGTCTCTGGACGAGACTTTCGGCCGCCGAAGGTGCCGCCGAACATGCATGAGTTTCGTCTCTGGAGGGAGGTTTCGGCCGCCGAACCAGCCGCCGAAAGTGCCCAGTCCAGCCTTCTTTTGCCCATTTTTCCATGCATGCCTATGATGTTTTAGAGGGGTTTTGGGGAGATATTAAGAGTTATGTTTAAGTAAGTTTGGTCCTCATTTGAGTCCACCTGTGTAGGTGCGGACCCGAGAGACCAAGGAGGCCCACAGAGTTAGAGTTACAGAGACTGCCCAGCAGTTGACAGAGGTGAGTGGAACAGAACTTTGTTTTAAGTTAATGAATGTTTTAGCATGATTCATGCATCATTACTGCCATGTTTATGTAGGATGCTTTGCATTAGTATTCACCAAGTTGAGGCATTGCATTATTATTTGTTTATGTGGATTGGACCGAGGCGACTCCAATAGCCCATAAGTCTGTCATTATTGTATGTCCTGTGTGAGCTCCTTTGGGGCCGGGCATTTAACTTGGATGAGTCCTGTGAGAGCCCTTATAGGGTCGGGCACCATGAGTAGTTAGTGAAAGACCTGTGTGAGCTCCTTTGGGGGCCGGGCACCGACAGAGGGAGTTTTGGGGTCATGTCCAATCTGAGATGTGAAATGTTTGTGCAGTGATGCATTTCATTATAGCATATTTTAAATGTTTTTATGGTTTCCGCTCACTGGGCTTTAGTAGCTCATCCCTCTCCCTAACCCCATTTTTCAGGGCCTCAGAGAAGAGAAAGAGAAAGAGAAAGCAAGGGTAAAGGCATATGGACTAGTATAGAATAGTGGACATGATAATGATGTACAGTACAGAGTTTATGTAATGTATAGAAATGATGTAAAAGCAAGTTATATAGAGTATTAGAGTATTGTGCTTGGCCCTAGTGTATGTTTATCCCTTTGTACATGATCCTTTTATGATTGAGATAATGTATGATGAGCTAGGCTTGGTGCATGGTAGTATTTCTATCTCTGTAGTTACTGTATGGTACCATAGCAGGTATCACTCTTCGAGTGCATACAGACAGAGCATGCATAGTCCAGGCTTAGTTGATGAGAAAAGTTTCAAGAAAAGAAAAGATAGTCAAGCAAAGAAAGAAAAAAAGAAAATAATAGAAAAGAGTAAGTAACAGTTTTAAGTTTAAGTGTGATCATGTATGGGATTTATCAGGTGCACAGAGTTTACAGGTGGCTTACTACGGGTCCCGGCGGCCTTAAGCCGATCTGGATCCTAGTGCCGGTGATGGTCCGGTAAGCGGGCTGTTACAGATTGGTATCAGAGCATAGGGCCTCTAGAGTACGGTGTGCTGAGCTCAAATGCTCAGGGATTAGAGATATCTCACATCGGAAAGAGGTTGTTTTAGAGGGCAAGCACAATAGGAAGATCATGTCCACTAGGATAGGATGTTGAGTCCTGTCTTGATGTGTAATGCCATGATGTTATGCATGTGCATTTAAATGCTATGATATGCTATGCTATGAGTTGAGGGTTCATGTTGTTACATGGATCATATGATGCTAAAGTTTATGTTATGTTTTCAGAAGCTAAGATGAGAGGAACCCGTCGATCAGCTAGATTGACTGGAGCTCCGCCCGAGAATGAGGGTATGGAAGGGCGTCCCCCTGCTTTGCCAAGAGCTATGTCCCAAAGGGCAGGCAGAGAAAGATCATCAAGGGACCCTAGAAGGTCGTTTGATGAAAGCAGGAGGGAGACAGAACAGAGAAGGAGATCTAGTGATACAAGGGAAGAGATGGATGTGGATCCAAGAAGGGATGGAGGGTTAGGTGTTGGCACTACAGAGGAGGATGTGGGATCATCACAGGGAGGCGGTCAGGCCTCGGGGTATGGTTATCCACCCCATTATCAGCCCTACCCACAGGGCCCAGGATATTCGATGGGAGGCACATCGGATCATCCTAGTTTTCACCCATATCCCACATATATGCCTTATCCACCGTATTACCCCCCATATCCACCATATCCCATGTATCCACCCTCGCCTTTTTACCCCAGTCCAGCATATTCTACACCAGAGAGTTCTGCACCTCCTCCACCACCACCACCAGTGGTACAACCAGAAGCCCCAGTTATCCAAACACCTCAACCTGGCCCATCTGTGAGGAGCAAGGTAAAGATGACTGATTACCTCAAGTTAGATGCTCCTAAGTATCAATCCGGAGATGATCCGTTTGAGTACATTAAAGCAGTCAAGATGATAGCAGATGAGCTAGGGGCAGATGATACCAGAGCCATTCAGATGGCAGGGTTCACTTTAAAATGTAAGAAGGCGAAGGAATGGTTTGGCGTCTATGTGGACCCTAGGTTGGATACCATGTCTTGGGAGGAGTTTGCTAATGAGTTTGCCGGATGGGCATTCCCAGATAGTTCGAAAGAGCTAAAGATGATAGAATTTGAGCAGCTCAAGCAGACTGAGGATATGAGTATTGATGAGTTTACTGACAGGTTTCTGGAGTTGCTGCGGTATGCAGGACAGGCCTATGATACTGAACAGAAAAAGGCTAGGAGGTATGCTATGAAATTGCATTCCAGGTATTCCTCTTTGATCCATGCAGCCGAGAGGGAGAGTTTCCACACCGTGGTGGATTTAGCACGGAGGATGGAGGCTAGTGCCATTATACAGGGTACAGTGAAACAGCAGCCGGCACAGTCTTCAGGTTCTAAGACCCCAGGTAGGGGTAAGTCAGATCCCTCTTCACAGGGTGCAGCAACTTCCAGTGGTAAGAAGTGGAGTGTTTCCACGCAGAAGTCGAGGAAGAATAAGTTCTGGAACAAGATTAAAGCAGGTCTGGGATTGGGCAGTGGCATGAGTTCAGGTTCAGAGGTTCCAGTGTGTAGTAGGTGCGGTAAAGCGCACAGAGGAGTTTGTCGCTTTGGGATTACAGGATGTTACAGGTGCGGCCAGGAGGGACACATGGCTCGTGAGTGCCCTCAGGCAGCTTTCACGGCACCATCCCAGCAGACAGCTCCAGCTAGCATGCCACAGCCACCAGTTTCAGTTATGACGCAGGGCAGAGGCAGAGGGAGAGGGTCAGCCTCTTCATCTGCAGGTCCCAGAGGTGGAGGTCCGTCAGCTCCGGCGCGGATTTTCACGATGACACAGCAGGAGGCAAACACTTCTAACACCGTGGTGTCAGGTAACCTTCTCATTGGGTGTTCTGAGGTGTATGCTTTGTTAGACCCTGGTGCTTCGCATTCCTTTGTTGCTCCCAGAGCCATAGAGAGAGTGGGTTTGATGACGTCTGGGTTAGAGTGTCCCCTATGGGTCAGTGGCCCTAAGTGTGATCCATCGTTGGCAGAGACAGTCTGTCGACATAGTCCAGTGTTTATAGATGGTAGATGCCTTCCAGCTGACCTTGTGGTTCTAGAGTTGACAGATTTTGATGTCATTCTAGGGATGGATTGGCTATCTGCATATGGTGCTACCTTGGACTGTAGAGACAAGGTAGTTAAGTTCAGAGATGAGGATGGATCTGAGTTTGTCTTCAGAGGAGACAGGAGGGGCACGCCTAGAGGTCTGATATCAGCCCTACAGGCTCGTAGGTTGCTCAGGAGGGGATGTCAGGGGTATCTAGCTCATGTGAGAGAGCTAGACAGTCAGGTTAGGGACCCCAGTTCAGTGCCCGTAGTCAGAGAGTTCCCAGATGTGTTTCCAGATGAGCTTCCAGGACTACCACCTGATAGGGAAATAGAGTTCGAGATTGAGTTAGTGCCTGGTACCAGACCGATCTCTATTCCTCCCTACAGGATGGCACCAGCAGAGCTTAAGGAGTTGAAAGAGCAGCTACAGGAGTTGGTAGATAAGGGTTTTATCCGTCCAAGTACCTCACCCTGGGGTGCTCCAGTGTTGTTTGTCAAGAAAAAGGATGGATCCCTTAGACTTTGTATCGACTACAGGCAGTTGAACAAAGTCACTACCAAGAATAAGTATCCTCTACCCAGGATCGATGATCTATTCGACCAGCTAGCAGGAGCAGGTTGTTTTTCTAAGATAGATCTGAGATCGGGCTATCATCAGCTGAGAATCAGGGAAGAGGATGTACCTAAGACAGCTTTCAGGACCAGATATGGGCATTATGAGTTCTTAGTGATGCCGTTCGGGTTGACTAACGCCCCTGCAGCATTCATGGATCTCATGAACCGAGTTTTCAGAGAGTACCTGGATCACTTTGTTATTGTCTTCATAGATGATATCTTGGTGTATTCCAGGAATGCAGAGGAGCATGCCCATCATCTGAGGATAGTCCTGCAGACCTTGAGAGAGCATGGTTTATATGCCAAGTTCTCCAAGTGTGAGTTCTGGCTAAGGAGCATTTCATTCTTGGGGCATGTAGTGTCAGATCAAGGTATAGCAGTGGACCCCAAGAAGATAGAAGCTGTAGCCAATTGGCCTAGACCCACCACAGTGACAGAGGTCAAAAGTTTCTTGGGTTTGGCAGGCTACTACAGGAGGTTCGTTCAGGACTTCTCCAAGATAGCGGCTCCTATGACCAGATTAACCAGAAAGAACCAGAGATTCACATGGTCTGACCAATGTGAAGAGAGTTTTGAAGAGTTAAAGAGAAGACTAACTTCAGCACCGGTGTTAGCTCTGCCTACTAGTGATGAAGACTTCACAGTGTTCTGTGATGCATCCCGAGTGGGATTAGGTTGTGTGTTAATGCAGAATGACAGAGTAATCGCTTATGCTTCTAGACAGCTGAAGAAGCACGAGCTGAACTATCCAACACACGATCTTGAGATGGCAGCTGTTATCTTTGCACTCAAGATGTGGAGGCATTACCTCTATGGGGTGAAATGTGAGATCTTTACAGATCATAAGAGCCTACAGCACATCCTGAGTCAGAGAGAGTTAAATTTGAGGCAGAGACGGTGGGTGGAATTGCTTAGTGATTATGATTGCAGGATCCAGTATCATCCGGGAAAGGCAAATGTTGTAGCCGATGCCTTAAGCCGGAAATCACTAGGCAGTTTAGCTCACATTACAGCAGAGAGGAGGCCGGTGGTGAAAGACTTCTACAGGTTAGTTGAGGAAGGGCTACAGTTAGAGTTAACTGGTACAGGTGCTTTGATTGCACAGATGAGAGTTACACCCGTGTTTCTGGAGCAGGTGGCTCAGAAACAACATGAGGATCCAGAGTTGGTCAAGATTGCCAGGACTGTTCAGTCAGGCAAGAGCGAAGAGTTCAGATTCGACGACCAAGGGATTCTCCGCTACGGGCATAGACTATGTGTACCAGACGACATCAGTTTGAAAGGAGACATTATGAGAGAAGCTCATAATGCGAGATATAGCATTCACCCTGGAGCCACCAAGATGTATCAAGATCTGAAGAAAGTTTATTGGTGGCCAGCAATGAAGAGAGAAGTGGCACAGTTTGTGTCAGCCTGCGAGATATGTCAAAGGGTGAAGCTAGAGCACCAGAAGCCGGCTGGAATGCTTAACCCACTGCCGATTCCAGAATGGAAATGGGAGAACATAGCGATGGATTTTGTAGTGGGGTTACCGGCGACGTCCAACAGACTAGACTCCATATGGGTGATTGTGGATAGACTGACTAAATCTGCTCACTTCATTCCTGTCAGGAGTGGCTACTCTGTGGACAAGCTAGCGCAGGTGTATCTTGCGGAAGTTGTGAGGTTGCATGGGGCGCCTATTTCGATAGTGTCTGACAGAGGACCCCAGTTTACCTCCAGGTTTTGGCGAAGTCTGCAAGAGGCTATGGGCACAAGATTAGACTTTAGCACTGCTTTCCATCCACAGACTGACGGACAGTCAGAGAGGACCATCCAAACCATAGAAGATATGCTGCGAATGTGTGTGCTAGATTTTGGCGGATCTTGGAGGCAGCATCTACCCTTAGTGGAGTTTGCCTACAACAATAGTCATCATGCTAGCATAGGGATGGCCCCATATGAAGCTCTGTATGGGAGGAAGTGCAGGTCACCAGTTTGTTGGGAAGAGGTTGGAGAAAGGTCCCTAGCAGGGCCTGAGTTAGTAGAGATCACGAACAGGGTGGTGCCCATTATCAGAGAGAGGCTCAAGACTGCTGTTAGTCGGCAGAAGAGCTATGCAGACGTTCGCAGAAAGCACATAGAGTTTGAGGAGGGGGATCTGGTCTTGTTGAAGGTGTCTCCAATGAAAGGGGTGGTTCGTTTTGGGAGGAACGGTAAGTTGGCTCCGCGGTACATTGGACCTTTTGAGATTTTGCAGAAGGTCGGAAATGTGTCGTATAAGCTTGATTTGCCTATGTCTATGGAAAGAATCCATCCAGTCTTCCATGTTTCTATGCTACGAAAGTTTGTGTCAGATCCGAGTAAGGTTCTCAGTGAACCAGATGTGGAGATCCTAGGAGATCTCACGTATGTAGAACAACCAGTGCGGATCATTGACACCCAGATCAGAAAGCTAAGGAACAAGGAGATCCCGATGGTGAAAGTCCTCTGGAACCACCATAACATAGAAGAGTGCACCTGGGAGACACGGGAGTCTATGCTCCAACAGTACCCCCATCTCTTTTGAGGTTAGTTTTAGCTTCTTTTGTTCTTTATGTGCTTTATGTTATGTTTTGAGTATGTTTGAGTTAGAGAGGAACATTCGGGGACGAATGTTCTTAAGGGGGGGAGAATGTAATACCCGGCTAGACCCCGGTATCGGAATTCCTACGTTCCGGCGGATTTTCCGTTGGAAGTCGGGATTCGAGGATGTCGGAGCTTGCCCTAAGGGTATAAGAAAGGTTTTTAAGATGTTTTTAAGTGTTTTTATCATGTTTGCATGTTTTGAGTTAAGCCAATTGAGTTTTGAAATGAAAAGGCCAAGGGGACAAAAGCCAGGTTCGGCCGCCGAAGGTGAAGTTCGGCCGCCGAAAGTTGCATGGTTTTGCATGCACGTTAGGCCGCCGAAGGAAGAGTCGGTTGGCCACCACAAAAGCCCCTTTGCCCGAGACTTGAGTGTTAAACACTCTGTTTTTGGGTCAAAGGTAGGTTCAAGCTCTCCTTGGTGTGTTTCTCATGTTTTCCTCAAATCTTGCATGTTTTAACATGTTTTTAGCTTTGTTTTAGAGATTTGAGCAAAAGGAAGCAAAGTTGAGCAACTTGGAGACTTTGAGTAGTTTTCCACCACATCTCCAAGTTGGGACCAGCAATCCTCTCGTTCTTCAAGAGGTAAGCATGGATCCTCACCTCCCCTTATGTTTACAGTAAGTTTTAAGAGTTTTTAGAGAGTTTTATGGGTTAGTTGTTGGTGGAGCTTTGAGTTGAGCATATGTTGAGCATATGCTATTTGATGTTGTTTTAGGGGTTTGAGTTAGTTTAGAGACCCCTATATGCATGAGATATGTTATGTGCTAGTTGAGAAGTGTTGGTATGCATGTTATGGGTGTTTTATAGGTTTTTGGAGGCTGAGAGCATAAGTTGTGCTCGGATTCTGCCTTTCTGGAGAATCCAGGTTCGGCCGCCGAAGCAAGGTTCGGCCGCCGAACCCCTTGTGGAGGCAGTTTCGGCTGCCAAACCTTGCCCCCGAAAGCTAGGCTTTTGGGTGAGAAAGAGACTTTCGGCCGCCGAAAGAGGGAGTTCGGCCGCCGAAAGTGCATGAGTTTCGTCTCTGGACGAGACTTTCGGCCGCCGAAGGTGCCGCCGAACATGCATGAGTTTCGTCTCTGGAGGGAGGTTTCGGCCGCCGAACCAGCCGCCGAAAGTGCCCAGTCCAGCCTTCTTTTGCCCATTTTTCCATGCATGCCTATGATGTTTTAGAGGGGTTTTGGGGAGATATTAAGAGTTATGTTTAAGTAAGTTTGGTCCTCATTTGAGTCCACCTGTGTAGGTGCGGACCCGAGAGACCAAGGAGGCCCACAGAGTTAGAGTTACAGAGACTGCCCAGCAGTTGACAGAGGTGAGTGGAACAGAACTTTGTTTTAAGTTAATGAATGTTTTAGCATGATTCATGCATCATTACTGCCATGTTTATGTAGGATGCTTTGCATTAGTATTCACCAAGTTGAGGCATTGCATTATTATTTGTTTATGTGGATTGGACCGAGGCGACTCCAATAGCCCATAAGTCTGTCATTATTGTATGTCCTGTGTGAGCTCCTTTGGGGCCGGGCATTTAACTTGGATGAGTCCTGTGAGAGCCCTTATAGGGTCGGGCACCATGAGTAGTTAGTGAAAGACCTGTGTGAGCTCCTTTGGGGGCCGGGCACCGACAGAGGGAGTTTTGGGGTCATGTCCAATCTGAGATGTGAAATGTTTGTGCAGTGATGCATTTCATTATAGCATATTTTAAATGTTTTTATGGTTTCCGCTCACTGGGCTTTAGTAGCTCATCCCTCTCCCTAACCCCATTTTTCAGGGCCTCAGAGAAGAGAAAGAGAAAGAGAAAGCAAGGGTAAAGGCATATGGACTAGTATAGAATAGTGGACATGATAATGATGTACAGTACAGAGTTTATGTAATGTATAGAAATGATGTAAAAGCAAGTTATATAGAGTATTAGAGTATTGTGCTTGGCCCTAGTGTATGTTTATCCCTTTGTACATGATCCTTTTATGATTGAGATAATGTATGATGAGCTAGGCTTGGTGCATGGTAGTATTTCTATCTCTGTAGTTACTGTATGGTACCATAGCAGGTATCACTCTTCGAGTGCATACAGACAGAGCATGCATAGTCCAGGCTTAGTTGATGAGAAAAGTTTCAAGAAAAGAAAAGATAGTCAAGCAAAGAAAGAAAAAAAGAAAATAATAGAAAAGAGTAAGTAACAGTTTTAAGTTTAAGTGTGATCATGTATGGGATTTATCAGGTGCACAGAGTTTACAGGTGGCTTACTACGGGTCCCGGCGGCCTTAAGCCGATCTGGATCCTAGTGCCGGTGATGGTCCGGTAAGCGGGCTGTTACACGAATGTTGTGGCAGATGCCTTAAGCCGGAAGTCACTAGGCAGTTTATCCCACATATCGGCAGAGAGGAGACCCGTGGTGAAGGAGTTTTACAAGCTCATTGATGAAGGTCTACAGTTAGAGTTGTCTGGTACCGGTGCTTTAGTGGCCCAGATGAGAGTGACACCTGTGTTTCTGGAGCAAGTGGCTCAGAAACAGCATGAGGACCCAGAGTTAGTGAAGATTGCCAGGACTGTTCAGTCAGGCAAGGACAGTGAGTTCAGATTTGACAGTAAGGGGATCCTCCGCTATGGGAGTCGACTTTGTTTACCAGATGACATAGGGCTAAAAGGAGACATTATGAGAGAGGCTCATAATGCAAGATACAGCATTCACCCCGGGGCCACCAAGATGTATCAAGATTTGAAGAAAGTTTATTGGTGGCCAGCTATGAAGAGAGAAGTGGCACAGTTTGTGTCAGCCTGCGAAGTGTGTCAGAGGGTGAAGCTGGAACATCAGAGGCCGGCTGGAATGCTTAACCCGCTACCTATTCCAGAGTGGAAATGGGAGAATATAGCTATGGACTTCGTAGTGGGGTTACCGGCGACGTCCAACAGATTGGACTCCATATGGGTGATTGTGGACAGACTCACCAAATCTGCTCACTTCATCCCTGTCAGGAGTGGCTACTCTGTGGACAAGTTGGTGCAGGTATATGTGGATGAGATCGTCAGACTGCATGGGGTTCCTGTTTCTATAGTGTCAGATAGAGGGCCCCAGTTCACCTCCAGGTTTTGGCGGAGTCTGCAGAATGCCATGGGTACTAGGTTGGATTTCAGTACTGCCTTCCACCCCCAGACGGACGGACAGTCCGAAAGGACCATCCAGATTATTGAGGATATGCTTAGAATGTGTGTGCTGGACTTTGGCGGTTCTTGGAGGCAACATCTACCTTTGGTGGAGTTTGCCTACAATAACAGCCATCATGCTAGCATCGGGATGGCTCCATATGAAGCTTTATATGGGAGGAAGTGCAGGTCACCTGTTTGCTGGGAGGAAGTTGGAGAAAAGGCCTTGGCAGGGCCTGAGCTAGTAGAGATCACCAGCAGGGTGGTACCCATAATCAGAGAGAGAATCAAGACTGCTGCAAGCAGACAGAAGAGTTATGCAGACATCCGCAGAAGACATGTAGAGTTTCAGGAGGGGGATCTGGTATTGCTCAAGGTGTCTCCAATGAAAGGAGTGGTTCGCTTTGGGAAGAAAGGTAAACTAGCCCCACGATACATCGGACCCTTCGAAATCTTGCAGAAGATTGGGAATGTGTCGTACAAGCTAGATTTGCCTGCTTCAATGGCAAGAATCCATCTGGTTTTCCATGTTTCAATGTTGACGAAATTTGTGTCAGATCCGGGCAAGGTTCTTAGTGAGCCTGATGTGGAGATCCAAGAGGATCTCACCTATGTTGAGCAGCCAGTGCGGATCATAGACACCCAGATCAGAAAGCTAAGAAACAAGGAAATCTCGATGGTGAAAGTCCTATGGAACCACCACAATATGGAAGAGTGCACCTGGGAGACACGGGAGTCCATGCTCCAGCAATACCCTTATCTTTTCTAAGGTTAGTTTCTTATATGTTTCATGTGTTTTATGTGTATGACATGTTGTATGCCATGCTATGTGTTAGTTGAGGAACATTCGGGGATGAATGTTCTTAAGGGGGGGAGAATGTAATACCCGGCTAGACTCCGGTATCGGAATTCCTACCGTCCGGTGGAATCTCGGATGTCGGAAGCCTCTAGTAGGGTAAAACCATGTTTTTATGAAATGTTTTAATTTGTTTTATGTTTTAAGCATGAAAGAAAATGAGTTTTTGCATGAAAATAGCATTAGAGAAAAACTCAGGTTCGGCCGCCGAACATGCATGTGTTTCGGGTGAGCCTTAGGCCCCGAAGGCATAAGTGAGGGAAGTCCAGGTTCGGCCGCCAAACCTCAAGTTCGGCCACCGAACATGGCATGCATGCGGAGGCACATTCGGCCCCCGAACGTGGCCTGGCCAGCCACTATAAAAGGGTCCCTTAGCCGAAAACGGGCGAGTTTTTCCCCATTTTTGGCCAAGGTGAGCGTTCCGCCGCCCCTCACCGATCTTTGATGTTTTTCCTCTAGATCTTTCAAGTTTTTCACTTGTTTTAACTCTGTTTTGAAGATTTGAGCTTTTGAGCAAAGTTTTGGAGCTTTGAGGTTCAAGAACTCAAATCTCTCCCAACTCCAAGTTTGGTCGCCTCTACTCTCGATCTTCAAGAGGTAAGAGTCGATCTCTAACTTATAATATGTTTTAAGTAAGTTTTATGAAGTTCATGGGGGTAGAATGCATGTTTAGGTTAAAGTTATGTTTATGGGTATAAATGTATGTTCATGAACAATGTGGCTTGCAAATGCTTGTGTATGTGTGTTGTAGTTGGGGTTTAAGGTAGTTTGAGACCCCTAGGAGCTTGTATGCATGTTTTGGTTGAGCTAAATGCATGATGGTATGAGTTTGAGGCTTTTGTGCATGTTTGAACCAAGTTTCTGCCAATTGGGAGAAACCAGGTTCGGCAGCCGAACCCTCTTGTGGAGGCAGCCTTCGGCTGCCGAAGCTTGCCCCCGAAAGGAGACTTTTGTCTCTGTCTGGGAGTTTCGGCCGCCGAAAGTGTCGCCGAACATGCATGAGTTTCGCCTCTGTCTGGGAGTTTCGGCTGCCGAAGGTGTCGCCAAACCTGCCTGACTTTCGGCTCTAGAGGGACTTTCGGCCGCCGAACCTGCCGCCTAAAGTGCCCTGTCCAGCCTTTCTTTGCATGTTTTGCATGGATGTTTTGAGATGTTTTAGGGGGTTTTTGGGGGATGTTTTTAGAGTTATGTTCTAGTATGTTGGTCCCTCATTTGAGTCTACCTGTGTAGGTTTGGACCCGAGGAACCGAGGACCCCAGCAGTGAGTCAGCTGCTTCAGTCAGTGTCAGAGCTAGCCAGAGGTGAGTGGAATAACTCTTATGCTTTTAAATAAATAAATCAGTTTTAGCATGATTCACGCATCATGAATGCCATGAGATAATAGGGTGTTGCATTAGACTCACGAATATGTTGCATTGCATATTATGTTTGATGATATGGATGGATGTTGAATAATCCATTAGTCCCCCTATGCTATGATGATGATGATACGGTACGGAAGACCAGTGAGGCCCATTCTACGCCCCTGGTACTATGTAAGAGAAAGACCAATGAGGCCCATTCTACGCCCCTGGCACAGTTGGACCATGTTATGTTATGTTATGTAAGAGAAAGACCAGTGAGGCCCATTCTACTCCCCTGGCACAGTTGGTCCATGTAGGGGACTATTGGTGACAAATTCATCCTTGATGTGATTAGCTGTGATGTGATGCATTTCATGTTATCATATGATTTTAAATGTTTTACTATTCTGCTCACTGGGCTTTTAGCTCACCCCTCTCCCTTACCCCCAGGCTTGCAGGTACAGGGTAGACCAGGAGGTCAGCAAGAGTAAAGAAGTCCTTGTTTTGTAATAAATAGAAAGTGGACATGACAAATTATCTAATGATTTAATGTTATGTTTAGCATGTTATGTAATGATGGTATTAAGGTTTAGAAGTGTGCTTGACCATAGTCTGTTGTAATCCCTTTTGTTATATACATGATCTTGATGTTTATGTCTTACCAACTCAACTTCTGATGTATCGCCCATTAGGGCAAATGATGAGATCCCACTGAGGGATTAATGTTTAAGTTATGCTATGTTTAGTGCATGCACAGGTTGAGTATGGTGTATGATGAAAGGAAAGTTTTAAAGTTTTAATTTTTATGTATGATTGTTGATCATGTATGGGATTAAACAGGTTCACAGGTTACATGTCAGGCTTGCTACGGGTCCCGACGGCCTTAAGCCGATCTGGATCCTAGCGCCGGTAGCGGTCCGATTTTCGGGTCGTTACAACTGTGCAAAACCTTACATTACATTACATTATTTTACATACCATGTCCACTACTAATCTATTACATAACCATAACTTTTACCCTTGACGACTTCCGGTCTATCTTGAATCTGCAAACCTGGGGGTTAGGGAAAAGGGGTGAGCTACAAGAGCCCAGTGAGCAGAACGATAAAAACAGTTTATAAACATATGCCATCATGAAATGCATTACATCACAAACAATTCACATCACGGATGGATTTGTCACCAATAACCCTCTACATAGTCTAATCGTGCCAGGGGCGTAGAATGGGCCTCACTGGTCTTTCTCTTAACATCACATAACATAACATATCCAATGTGCCAGGGGCGTAGAATGGGCCTCACTGGTCTTTCTCTCACATCGTGCCAGGGGCGTAGAATGGGCCTCACTGGACTTCCATACCGTATCATAACATGTCATATCGAGGGCTAGTGGATCATCCAATATCCATCCACATCAACATCATATTATGCAATGCATCATATTCGTGAATTCTAATGCAAAACAACCTAATACATATCATGGCATTCGTGATGCATGGATCATGCTAAAAAGATTTCATGCTTTGAAAATAAAAGAAGTTCTGTTCTACTCACCTCTGGCTGACTCTGAACTAACTCTGAAGCAGCTAACACTGCTGGCCTCCTCGGTTCCTCGGGTCCGATCCTACACAGGTGGACTCAAATGAGGGACCAGACAAACTCTAAACATCTCCCCAAAAACCCCCCCTAAAACATCATAAAACATTCAAAGAAAACATGCAAAGGAAGGTTGAACAGGGCACTTTCGGCGGCAGGTTCGGCGGCCGAAAGTCCCTCCAAAGCCGAAAGTCAGGCACTTTCGGGGGCAGGTTCGGCGGTCAAAACTCTCCTCCAAAGTCGAAAGTCCAAACTTTCGGGGGCGAGTTTAGGCGGCCAAACTGCCTCCACAGGCAGGTTCAGCGGCCGAACATGGCTTCGGCAGCCGAACCTGGGTTCTCCAAAATGGCAGAACCCGATTCCGCCTCATACATTTAGCCACCCAAAACTTCACAATATGCATTTAACCATTCTAAAACATGCATAAACACTTATTCAAGCATATAGGGGCATAAAACTAGCCTAAACCCCAACAAACATCACATTAGGCATACATTTAACATAAAGGGTGCATAAACCCTAACATTAAACAACTAGCCTAAACATGCATTAAAACCCCTTAACCCTTCATAAAACTTACTTAAAACATAAAAGAAGATAGGATATACACTTACCTCTTGAAGATCGAGAGGAGAGGTGATCCAAACTTGGAGATTGGGAGAAATCGAGCTCCGGAGGTCTCCAAGCCTCAAAACTTTAATCTTAGCTCAAAAATCTTCAAAACAACGTAAAACTCATCAAAAACTTAAAAAGATTGAAGGAAAACAACAAATCAACCATGGAGGGGTGAAACCTCACCTATGTCCGAAAATAGAGAGAGAAAACTCGCTCATTTTCGAACAAGGGGCCTTTTATAGGTGGCTGGCCAGACCACCTTCGGGGCCAAAGGTGCTTCCGCAAACTCCCCATGTTCGGTGGCCGAACCTGGATTTTCTTCCTTGGTCTTTTTCTTTCAAAAACTCAATTTCTTTCTTTATTAAAAACATAAAAAAGCATGAAAACACTTTAGAAAACCATAATTTACCCTTCTAAAGGGTTCCGACATCCGAGATTCCGCCGGAAAGTGGGAATTTCGATGCCGGAGTCTAGCCGGGTATTACATCTAATCCTATTTAAGGAACACATAACCAGCCGTGAGACACTTCTGGACAACTCTTCTTCTCATCCGAACACAAGGACCTTCGGCCACCACACCTCTCCAAGCTTCGGCTCCCTTTCTTTTATTTTTGGTTTTGTTTCAGCCATGAGTGGCTGAAACCTTTTATTCTAGTTGAGGATTGGTTGAAACTAAGGTTGTTTTAAGGATTGTGAGATCTGAACACATATTGCTTGTCTTTCGGTTATTCAATATTCATACGGTTCATGCTTGAATTCTATTATTACTTTGTTGTTTTGATCAAATTGGCCACTTGATTCTTGATTACAAGGTAATTAATTGTTAGTTTGGATAATTTTAAATCTGTAATTGCTTGAATTTTTCAAACATAAGAACACTTGGTGTAACAACTAAGGAATTGTATGATCTAGCAACATCTCATGCGTTTGAGTAGCTAAGGTTGGATCTCTCTTTTTCTTCATGCAATTAACAATTGTTTGATGTCTAAGGCCCAGGGACGTTCCTTGGCAATTTGTTAATTAGTAATTAATTAGAGGATATTCCCTAATTAGTTTAATCATAAGGAGAGACATGGTGGTGGGAAACGTTTTCCATCTCCATAACTAATCTATTGAATCAATCAAAAGAATATAAGTTTCAATGATCAGTCCAAACAACCAAAGTGGATCCATCTCTTCAACTAGACCTTTCTCATATTAAGTTTCCCTTTTATTTTTCATATTCTACTTATTTAATTATTTTCAGTAGTTGCTAATCAAATCAATCTCAAAACCCCCCATTTTACTTTACATGCACTTTTATTTTATTTGTTTTCAGTTTATTCGTTCTCAATGCATTCTCATGGTCCTGATAAGGAAGGTTGGTAAGTTTACAATTCTCTATGGATTCGATCCTTTACCACTATCTGCAGTAGTAATATTGTTGAGAACCGGAAAGGTTATTTTTGACCGGCTTCGACAACCGCGAGTCAGTTTGATATCAGCCCTTCAGGCTCGTAGGTTGCTTAGGAGGGGTTGTCAGGGGTTTCTTGCTCATGTCAAAGAGCTTAACAGTCAGGTTAGGGAACCAGCTTTAGTGCCCGTAGTCAGAGAGTTCCTAGATGTCTTCCCAGATGAGCTGCCAGGTTTACCACCTACTAGGGAGATAGAGTTTGAAATTGAAATGATGCCAGGAACCAGACCCATCTCTATCCCTCCCTACAAGATGGCGCCTGCAGAGTTAAAGGAGTTAAAGGAGCAGTTGCAGGAGTTAGTAGATAAGGGTTTCATCCGACCTAGTACCTCACCCTGGGGTGCTCCGGTCCTGTTTGTGAAAAAGAATGATGAATCCCTAAGACTTTATATCAACTACAAACAGTTGAACAAGATCACTACCAAGAATAAATATCCACTACCCAGGATTGATGATCTATTCGACCAGCTATCAGGAGCCGGTTATTTCTCGAAAATAGATTTGAGATCTGAGTACTACCAGTTGAGGGTCAGAGAAGAAGATGTGCCAAAGACAACTTTCAGGACTAGATATGGGCATTTTGAGTTCCTAGTGATGCCGTTCGGGCTGACCAATGCCCCTGCAGCATTTATGGACCTCATGAACAGAGTTTTTAACCAGTTTCTGGATCACTTTTTTATTGTTTTCATTGACAATATCTTAGTGTATTCCAGAAATACAGAGGAGCATGCCCATCATCTGAGGACAGTGTTGTAGACCCTGAGAGAACACAGCTTGTATGCCAAGTTTTCTAAGTGTGAGTTCTGGTTGAGGAGCATTTCTTTCTTGGGGCATGTAGTGTCAGAAAAGGGAGTTGAGGTAGATCCCAAGAAAGTTGAAGCTGTAGCAAACTGGCCTAGACCCACTACAGTGATAGAGATTAAGAGCTTCTTAGATTTGGCGGGTTACTACAGGAGATTTGTCCAAGACTTCTCCAAAATTGCCGCTCCTATTACCAGGTTGATAAAAAAGAATAAGAGGTTCGTTTGGTCAGAACAGTGTGAAGAAAGTTTTGAAGAGCTGAAGAGGAGACTGACATCAGCACCGGTGTTAGCTCTGCCTACCAGTAATGAAGACTTCACAGTGTTTTGTGATGCGTCCCGAGTGGGACTAGGTTGTGTGTTGATGCAGAATGAAAGGGTGATTGCTTATGCTTCTAGACAGTTGAAGAAGCATGAGTTGAATTATCCTACACACGACCTAGAGATGGCAACTGTAATCTTTGCACTCAAGATGTGGAGGCATTACCTGTATGGGGTAAGATGTGAGATCTTTATAGATCATAAGAGTTTGCAGTACATCTTGAGTCAGAAAGAGTTGAACCTGAGGCAGAGAAGATGGGTCGAGCTGCTTAGTGACTATGATTGCAAGATCCAATATCATCTGGGTAAGGCAAATGTAGTAATAGATGCTCTCAGCCGGAAATCACTTGGCAGTTTATCCCATATTACAGCAGAGAGGAGACCGGTGGTGAGGGAGTTTTATAAGCTCATTAATGAAGGTTTTACGGTTAGAGTTGTCTGGTACAGGTGCACTAGTGGCTTAGATGAGAGTGACACCCGTGTTTCTGGAATAAGTGGCACAGAAACAGCATGAGGATCCCGAGTTAGTGAAAATTGTCAGGACTGTTCAATCAGGCAAAAATGAGGAGTTTAGATTCAACAACAAAGAGATCCTCCGTTATGGGAACAGATTATGTGTACCAGATGACGTGAGTTTGAAGGGAGACATTATGAGGGAAGCTCATAATGCGAGGTACAACGTTCACCCTGGAGCCACCAAAATGTACCAGGACTTGAAGAGAGTTTATTGGTGCAAGCTATGAAGAAGGAAGTGGTGCAGTTTGTGTCAGCTTGTGAGATCTGTCAGAGGGTGAAGCTGGAACATCAGAAGCCAGCTGGGATGCTCAACCCACTACCGATTCCAGAGTGGAAATGGGAAAACGTAGCTATGGATTTCGTGGTGGGATTACCAGCAATGTCCAACAGATTAGACTCTATATGGGTAATAGTGGACAGATTGACCAAGTCTGCTCACTTTATCCCTGTCAGGAGTGGCTACTCTGTGGACAAACTGGCACAAGTATATGTTGAAGAGATTATCAGGCTGCATGGGGCTCTAGTATCTACAGTGTCAGATAGGGGACCCCAGTTTACCTCCAGGTTTTGGCGGAGTCTACAGAACGCAATGGGCACAAGGTTGGATTTTAGCACTGCTTTCCATCCATAGACTGACGGACAGTCAGAGAGGACCATCCAAACGATAGAAGGCATGTTGAGAATGCGTGTGCTAGATTTTGGCGGTTCTTAGAGGTATCATCTACCACTGGTGGAGTTTGCTTACAATAACAATTATCATGCTAGCATAGGGATGGCTCCTTATGAAGCTCTATATGGGAGGAAGTGCAGGTCACCTGTCTGCTGAGAAGAAGTGGGAGAAAGGGCCTTGCCAGGGCCAAAGTTAGTTGAGATCACCAGCAGAGTAGTGCCTATTATCAGAGAAAGAATCAGAACTGCTGTGAGTCGGCAGAAGAGTTATGGTGTTGCTCAAGGTGTCTCCTATGAAAGGGGTGATTCGTTTTGGGAAGAAAGGTAAACTAGCTCTAAGGTACATCAGACCCTTTGAAATCTTGCAAAAGGTTGGGAATGTATCTTATAAGTTAGATTTGTCTGCTTCTATGGAGAGAATCCATCCGGTTTTCTATGTTTCGATGTTACGAAAGTTCATGTTAGATCCAGGCAGGGTTCTTAACGAACCTGATGTGGAGATCCTAGGAGATCTCACCTATGTTGAGTAGCCAGTGCGGATCGTAGACACTCAAATCAGAAAGTTGAGAAACAAGGAAATCGCGATGGTGAAAGTCCTTTGGAATCACCACAATATGAAAGAGTGCACCTGGGAGACCCAGGAGTCCATGCTTCAGCAATACCCCTATCTCTTTTAAGGTTAGTGTTTTAAGTTTTATGTGTTTTCTTGATGCTGTGTGTGCTTGTGTGTGTTTGAACATTCGGGGACAAATGTTCTTAATGGGGGGAGAATGTAATACCCGGCTAGACTCCGATGTCGGAATTTCAACTTTCCAACGGAATCCCCATTAGAATCCGGGAATCTTGAATACCAGAACCTCTTAGAAGGGTAAAATATGTTTTTACAAAATATTTTTCATGATTTTATTGATTGGTTTTGAGTTAAGGTTTTAAAATGAAAGAAAAATATTTTTAAGGGATAAGCCCAGATTCGGCCGCCGAACCTCATGTTCGGCCGCCGAACATGGTGCTGCCGCGGGAGCTCTCTTTCAGCCCCCGAAAGTGGTCTGACCAGCCACCTATAAGAGGCCACCAGTCTGAAAATGGGGGAGTTTCTCTCTCCATTTTCGGACAAAGGTGAGTTCTTGCCCTTCCTTTGATGATTTTATGTTTTTCCTTCAAATTTTCATGAGTTTTTGTTTATTTTTGAAGTTTTAAGCTTGGATCAAAGATTTTAAAGTTTGGGAGACCGTTTCTCCTCAACTTCAAGTTTTGGTCACATCTACCTTCAATCTTCAAGAGGTAAGTGTAGATCCTCGCTTTTGTTTATGTTTTAAGCAAGTTTTAAAAAGGGTTAAGGGTTAAAATTGCATGATATGGCTAGATCTAAGGTTATAGGCTTTGAGTTGGGTTATTGATGAATGTATGCTTTCTTGATGAGTTTTGTGGTTGTTGTTGAGGTTTAGGCTAGTTTTTATACCCCTTATGCATGTTGGAGTGAGTATGCATGTTGTAGGAAGTTGGGTATGAGTTTGGTGAGTTTTGGTGGCCGAGTGTTGAGGCAGAATCGAGTTCTGCCATCCTGGAGAACCCAGGTTCAGCCGCCGAACCTGCCTGTGGAGGCAGCCTTTGGCCGCCTAACCTGCCCCCGAAAGGGAGGACTTTCGGATCTGTGAAGGGGTTAGGCCGCCGAACCTGTCCCCGAAAGTGCCTGAGTTCCGGATCTGTGGAGACCTTCAGCCGCCGAACCTGCCTCCGAAAGTGCCTGACTTTCGGATCTGTAGGGACCTTCAGCCGCCGAACCCGCCGCCGAAAGTCCCCTATCCAGCCTTCCTTTGCCTGTTTTGAATGCATGTTTTATGATGTTTTAGGGGGATTTTTGGGGAGATGTTTATAGTCTTATTAGAGATGTGTTTGGTCCCTCATTTGAGTCCACCTGTGTAGGATCGGACCAGGGAGACCGTAGCGGCCTTCAGTGAGCCAGCTGCGTCTTTGACAGTCGAGCATCAACCAGAGGTGAGTAGAACTAAACTAATCTATTGTTTTTAAAGTAATAAAAAATTTAAGCATATTCATGCATCATGATTTCCATGTTATGTAATAGGTTGTTGCATTAGAATTCAGGAATATGATGCATTGCATAATTTACTGTTGATGTGGATGGATATTGGATGACCCACTAGCCCTCGATATAATATGATATGATATGATACGGAAGTCCAGGTCAAGGCCCATTCTACGCCCCTAGCACAGTTGGACATGTTATATTATGTTTAAGAGGAAGTCCTGAGGAGCTCCGTCGAGGGCCGGGCATTATTTGGATATGTAGAGGGTTACTGGTGACAAGTTCATCTTGATGTGTATTATTTGTGTTGTGATGCATTTCATGAGAGCATATGTTTAAAAAACTGTTTTTACGTTCTGCTCACTAGGCTCTTGTAGCTTATCCCTTTCCCCTAACCCCAGGTTTGCAGGGTCAAGAATAACTCGGGAAGTCAGCTAGAGGCTGGTATAAGCTCATGTAATAGATTAGTAGTGGACATGTACTATGTAATGGATTAGATTTGTGCTTTGCCCTAGTTTATGTTTTGTATATCCCTATTTATCATGATCTTTATGTAAAAGTTTTAATGATAAGTTATTTGGGACCAAACTTGAGGCATGTGATGTTTACCATACTAGAGCATTTGATGAGGGCTCTAGTGTGGGTTTTATGTATACAGTTTATGGTGCATGCACAGGTTAAGCTTGGTATATGAAAAGTTTAAATTTTTTTATGAAAATGTATGATCATGTATGGAATTTTATCAGGTACAAAGGATGCATAGTAGGCTTGCTACGGGTTCCGGCGACCTTTAGTCGATCTGAATCCTAGCGCCGGTAGCGGTCCGATTTCCGGGTCGTTACAATTCCAATCACCACTTTGAGGTCATTGCAATACCCTACTAGACTCCGACGTCGGAATTCCAACTTTCCTGCGGAATCTCCGTTGGAATCCAGAATCTCGAGGTCAAAATCTCTTAGAAGGGTGAAAATAAAGGTTTTCTAAAATATTTTTATATGTTTTTAAGGTTTTAATAAAGAAAAAAAAAGAGTTTTGGAAGAAAAATGCCTTGGAGGGAAAAGCTCAGGTTTGGCCACCGAACCTTATGTTCGGCCGCCGAACATGGTGCGGATGCGGAAGCTCTTTTGGCCCCCCGAAGGTGGTCTGGCCAGCCACCTATAAAAGGCCCCCTGTCTGAAAATGGGCGAGTTTTCTCTTTCCATTTTCGGGCAAAGGTGAGTTTTTGCCCTTCCATGGTTGATTTTGTGTTTTTCCTTCTAATCCTTCAAGGTTTTCATGAGTTTTCTCTTATTTTGAAGTTTTGAGCTTAAATCTAAAGTTCTGAAGCTTGGAGACCTCCGGGGACCATTTTCTCCTCATCTCCGAGTTCGGATCACATTTACTCTCGATCTTCAAGAGGTAAGTGTAGATCCTTGTCTTCTTTCATGTTTTAATGAAGTTTTTAAGAGTTTCAATGCATTAAATGGGTAGATCTATGTTTTAGGGTTATGTTAGCTTTATATTAAATGTATGCCCTACGTGTTGTTTATATTGGTGTTTGTGGCAGTTTAGGCTAGTTTTATGCCCCCTATGTATGATTGAGTGTATATGCATGTTTTAAAATAGTTAGATGTATGTTTTGAGAGGTTTGGGACGCCGAACCTGCCTGTGAAGGCAGCCTTTGGCCTCCTAACCTGCCTCCGAAAGAATGGACTTTCGGATATGGAAGGGAGTTTCAGCTGCCGAACCTGCCCCGAAGGTTGGTGACTTTGGAATCTGTGGAGACCTTCGGCCGCCGAACCTACTTCCGAAAGTGCCTGACTTTCGGATCTGTAGGGACCTTCGGCCGCCGAACCTGCCGTCGAAAGTCCCCTGCCCAGCCTTCCTTTGCTTGTTTTGTGTGCATATTTTTATGATGTTTTGAGGGGTTTTTGGGGAGATGTTTAAAGTCTTTATAGAATATGTTGGTCCTTCACTTGTGTAATACCCGGCTAGAGTCCAGCACCGGAATTCTTGTCGTCCGGTGGACTCCGGGATGTCGGAATCCTCTAGAGGGTAGGAGATATGAGTTTCTCACGAATGTTGTGTGGTTTATTGTGTTACAGGTAAATGGAACCAAGTTTTGAGTTGAAATGAACCAAGGCAGAGGAGCCAAGTTCGGCCGCCAAAGATAAGTTCGACCGCCGAAAGTGCCCAATATTCGGCTTCCGAATTCAGGTTCGGCCCCCGAATGTTGCATGGTTTTGCATGCGATTCGGCAGCCGAAGCTGAGTTGCTTAGCCAGCAGTTTTGTATCCCTTAGTCAGCATTTTGGACAGGTGTTATCACCAGATCATGTCCAGAAGTTGGTCACATCTCCCATGCTTTATCTACACGCTTTGAGCTGCTCAGGCTAAGGGTTTCACAGGTGTGGAAAGTTTTGACGTGAAAACAAACTTAGTTTTGAATGTTTTGAAGCAAAAAGCTCCGTTTGTGCGAGTTTGAGAGTTTGAGGAGAGTTGGTCCGTTTTCCTTAGATCAGAGTGTTCAGCTTCTTGTTACAGGAGGTAAGTAATGCTCTTGAACCTGTTTATGTATTTTCTGAAGGTTTTATGGAAGTGAAGGGAGAGAGATGCATGTTTACGTGAGAAGTAGTGGTTTTGATGAGTTATGCATGTATACATGTTTCTGTGTTATGTTTGATTTGTTGTTTGGGGTTATTAGATAGTTTTGGACCCCTGTGATCATATACGTGAGTATATGTGTGTTGAGGAGTTGGAGTATATATGGTTTGAGTGGTTGAAGGGAAGGAGAAGATGGTTTGCCGTTGAAGCTGAGTTCTGGATGAACTCAGGTTCGGCAGCCGAAGGTTCATTCGGCCGCCGAACCTCTTGCATGGTGGCTTGGCTGCCACAGCCTGTTTTGCATGTTCGGCTCTGTTTGGGGGATTCGGCCGCCGAAGGTGCCGCCGAAGGTGTGAGACTTTCGTCTCTGGAGTGAGTTTTGGCCCCCGAAGCTTGCCCCCGAAAGGGTTCGGCCGCCGAAGATTGAGTTTCGGCCGCCGAAGGTGCTTGAGTTTCGTCTCTGGAGAGGACTTTCGGCCGCCGAACCTGCCGCCGAAAGTGTCCTGTCCAGCTTTGTTTTGCATGCTTTGCATGGATAGTTGAGTGAGTTTAAGGGGATTCTTGGGGAGTTTAAGAGAGTTATTTCTACGCTTGTTTGGTCCCTCATTTGAGTCCATCTGTATTGGTACAGACCAGAGGAACCAGAGAGAGCAGCAGTGAGTACTGCTCCAGAGGTTCAGAGCCTGCAGAGTCAGTCAGTCCAGATAGCCAGAGGTGAGTGGAACTAAACTTATGACTTTTAATTGAACCACAAACTGCTTTTAGCATATCTCATGCATCATGTTTATGTCATAGGTTGATTGCATTAGTATTCACGAATATGTTGCATTGCATCGTTATTTGGTGATGTGAGTGAATGCTGAATGATCCAATAGTCTCAGACAGGAAGTCCAGGAGCCTTTGACTACGCCCTGGCAGGTATAGCGAAGTCCAGGAGCCTTTGACTACGCCCTGGCAATGGTAAGTACAGAGGTGTTATATACACATATACATATATGACAGGAAGACCAGGTGCTCGATTCTACGCCCTGGCACAGAGTTACTGGGACTATGTGGTGACAGGTTTACTCTTGATGTGGCTTGTATGTGATATGGTGCATTCCATGAGATCATATTTTACTGAGATGTTTTACTGTTCTACTCACTGGGCTATAGAGCTCATCCCACTCCCTTAACCCCAGTTTTGCAGGTTCAGTGTACAGTGTACAGGGACAGTCCAGCAGAGTACAGGAAAAGTAAAGAGATCTGTAATAGCTTAGAGTGGACATGTAATATTAAAGAGATGTAATAGTTGTTGCTTGACCTAGTGATGTATGTTTTGTACATGATCTGTATATGTATATATGTTTTCCTGTATGTGAAAACCAGGCTTAACAGGTATGAGTTAACCCATCTAGAGCAAGCTCTAGTCAGGGATACAGAGTACAGAGTACATGAGTACAGAGTACAGAGATAGTGCATGCACAGGTTAAGCCTTGGTTCAAAAAAGAGTTTTATTTTCACAGAAAATGTATGATCATGTATGAGGTTTACAGGTACACAGAGAGTATAGCAGGCTTGCTACGGGTTCTGGCGGCCTTAAGCCGACCTGAATCCTAGCGCCGGTGACGGTCCATTTTGGGGTCGTTACAGATTGGTATCAGAGCCCTAGGTTCACATGATCGAACCTATAGAGACAGTGTTGGGCTCAGACAGGTTAGAAGTGGTCAAGCACAATAGGAAATCATGTCCACTAGGATAGGGTCTTGAGTCCTATCTGCTATGATATGCCATGAGTGTTGTATGTGTATGATGGATATGTGATATTTATGTGCTTAAGTGGTATGTTATATGTTGTGTTTCCAGAGTAAAGATGCGAGGAACTCGTCGATCAGCTCGATTGACTGGAGTCCCACCAGAGAATGAGAGACCAGCTGCTCGTCCTCCTGCATTGCCAAGGCCAAGGTCTCAGAGATCTAGCAGGGAAGGTACGTCAATAGACCCTAGAAGGTCTGTCGACGAGAGCAGAAGAGGAATAGCTAGGGGAGGAAGATCAGAGGAAAGGAGGGAAGCTATGGAGATTGATCAGTCTAGAGATGACAGCATGGGTATAGGCAGTTTTGAGGAAGGTATGGGAGAGTCGCAGGGAGGTGCTCAGACCTCAGGTTTTGGCTATCCAGAGTATCCGATGGGAGGTATGTCGGAGTACTCGAGTTTTGTGCCATATCCTCCGTATATGCCTTATATGCCTTATCCTTACTATCCACCATATCCTATGTATCCCTCTTCCCCTACCCATCCAAGTGCAGCACACCTAGAGCCAAATGAACCAATACTACCACCAGAACCAGTAGCCCCTGTTGTTGACAGACATGAACCTAGCTCATCTGGAGGTAAAGTCCAAATGACGGAGTACTTGAAATTGGATGCTCCTAAATACAACACGGGAGATGATCCATTTGATTACCTCAGAGCAGTTAGGATGATAACCAGTGAATTGGGAGCAGATGATAGGAGAGCCATTGAGATGGCAGGTTTCACATTAAAATGCAAGAAAGCCAGAGAATGGTTTAAGAATTATGTGGAGCCTAGAATGGACAGCATGTCATGGGGAGAGTTCGCCAATGAGTTTGCAGGGTGGGCTTTTCCTGACAGTTCGAGGGAGATGAAAGTAATTGAATTTGAACAGTTGAGACAGACAGATGAGATGAGTGTTGATGAATTCACAGATAAGTTCCTGGATCTGCTTCAGTACGTGGGTCAAGCCTATGATACTGATCAGAAGAAAGCAAGGAGATATACTATGAGACTGCATCCCAGGTATGCTTCCTTGATTCTTCCAGTAGAAAAGGAGAGTTTCCATACCATAGTAGACGCAGCCAGGAAAATGGAAGCTAGTGCCAATATTCAGAAACAGTCAAAGGCACAGGCTTCGGGTTCTAAAGCCCCCACACCAAGCAGTAAAAGATGGGATAGAGCAAAAGGAACAAAGAGTAAGTTCTGGAGTAAAGTCAAGTCAGGTATGGGAATAGGTAGTGGCTCAAGCTCTGGCACAGCTCCAGTCTACA
Organism: Manihot esculenta; assembly: GCF_001659605.2. NCBI lineage: Eukaryota > Viridiplantae > Streptophyta > Magnoliopsida > Malpighiales > Euphorbiaceae > Manihot > Manihot esculenta. Next base: position 34,098,177 of record NC_035176.2, on the reverse strand, counting down.
GACGATGCGAAAAACCACATGGAGGAGTTTGTCGGTTGGGATCTACAGCTTGTTTTCGATGTGGACAGGAAGGGCATATTGCTCGGGATTGTCCGCAGATGACTTTTGCACCATCCCAGCAGATGAGTTCAGGCAGTGTGGTACAGCCAGTTGTACGGCCAGCAGCTCCAGTCATGCCTCAGACTAGTGGCAGAGGTAGAGGGAGAGGGGTAGCCTCTACTTCAGCAGCAGGTTCCCGAGGTGGAAATCCGGTAGCCCCAGCACGGATTTTCACAGTGACACAGGAGGAGGCTAACACGTCGAACACAGTGGTGTCAGGTAATCTCATCATTGGGTGTTCAGATGTGTATGCTTTGATGGACCCCGGTGCTTCTCATTCCTTTATTGCTTCGAGAGCCATAGAGCGATTGGGTTTGATCAGTTCTGAGTTAGAGTATCCTCTCTGGGTCAGTGGACCTAGATGTGACCCATCAGTGGCAGTGTCAGTCTGTCGTTTCAGTCCAGTGTTTATCGAGGGTAGATACCTTCCAGCTGACCTTGTGGTTCTAGATTTGACGGATTTTGATGTCATTCTAGGGATGGATTGGTTATCTACATATAGTGCTACGTTGGACTGTCGAGAGAAGCTAGTGAGTCTCAGAGACCAGGATGGGTCAGAGTGTGTCTTCAGAGGAGACAGGAGAGGTACACCCACAGGTATGATTTCAGCCCTTCAGGCTCGTCGTTTGCTTAGGAGGGGTTGTCAGGGGTTTCTAGCTCATGTGAGAGAGCTAGACAGTCAGGTGAGGGAACCAGCCATAGTACCAGTAGTCCGAGAGTTTCTCGATGTGTTCCCAGACGATTTGCCAGGACTACCACCTGATAGGGAGATAGGGTTTGAAATTGAATTACTGCCAGGTACCAGACCTATCTCTATTCCTCCCTACAGGATGGCGCCAGCTGAGTTAAAAGAGTTGAAAGAACAGTTGCAGGACTTGGTAGATAAGGATTTCATCCGCCCTAGTACCTCACCTTGGGGTGCTCCAGTGCTCTTTGTCCGAAAGAAGGATGGATCCCTCAGACTTTGTATCGACTACAGACAGTTGAACAAGGTCACTATCAAGAATAGGTATCCCTTACCTCGGATTGATGATCTATTTGACCAGCTAGCTGGAGCAGGTTGTTTCTCGAAAATAGATCTGAGATCTGGGTATCATCAGTTGAGAGTCAGAGAGGCAGATGTGCCTAAGACAGCTTTCCGGACCAGATATGGGCATTATGAGTTCTTAGTGATGCCGTTCGGGTTGACTAACGCCCCTGCAGCATTTATGGATCTCATGAACAGGGTATTCAGTGAGTTTCTGGATCACTTTGTCATTGTGTTTATCGATGATATCTTAGTGTATTCCAGAGATGCAGAGGAGCATGCCCAGCATCTGAGGATCGTTCTGCAGACACTGAGAGAGCATGGTTTATATGCCAAGTTCTCGAAGTGTGAGTTTTGATTACGGAGCATTGCCTTCTTGGGACATGTGGTATCAGCAGAGGGTATTGAGGTAGACCCCAAGAAGATAGAGGCTGTAGCTAACTGGCCCAGACCCACGTCAGTGACTGAGATTAAAAGCTTTCTGGGACTGGCAGGTTACTACAGGAGGTTCGTTCAGAACTTCTTAAAGATAGCAGCTCCTATGACCAAATTGACTCAGAAGAACCAGAAGTTTATCTGGTCAGACCAGTGTGAAGAGAGCTTTGAGGAGCTCAAGAGGAGATTGACAACAGCACCAGTGTTAGCTCTGCCTGTCAGTAATGAAGAGTTCACAGTGTTCTGTGATGCATCTCGAGTGGGATTGGGTTGTGTATTGATGCAGAGTGATAGAGTAATAGCTTATGCTTCTAGACAGTTGAAGAAGCACGAGTTGAATTACCCTACCCATGACCTAGAGATGGCAGCAGTTATCTTTGCACTTAAGATGTGGCGGCATTACCTCTACGGGGTTAAATGCGAGATCTTCACCGATCACAAGAGTTTACAATACATCTTAAGTCAGAGAGAGCTGAATTTGCGGCAGAGAAGGTGGGTCGAATTGCTCAGTGATTATGATTGTAAAATCCAGTATCATCCGGGTAAGGCGAATGTTGTCGCAGACGCCCTAAGCCGGAAGTCACTAGGCAGTTTATCCCATATAGCAGCAGAGCGGAGACCAGTTGTAATGGAGCTTTATAAGCTCTTTGACGAGGGATTACAACTAGAGTTGTCTGGTACAGGTGCGTTGATAGCACAGATGAGAGTGACACATGTGTTTCTGGAGCAGATAGCTCAGAGACAGCATGAGGACCCTGAGTTGATGAAAATTGCCAGGACTGTTCAGTCAGGCAATAGTGTAGAGTTCAGATTTGACAGCAAAGGGATCCTTCGCTATGGGAGTTGACTTTGTGTACCAGATAGGGGCAGTGTGAAGGAAGACATTATGAGGGAAGCTCATAATGCGAGGTATAGTGTTCACCCAGGAGCCACCAAGATGTATCAGGATCTGAAAAGGGTCTATTGGTGGCCAGCCATGAAGAAAGAAGTGGCGCAGTTCGTGACAGCCTGTGAAGTTTGTCAGAGGGTGAAATTAGAGCATCAGAAACCAGCCGGAATGCTTAACCCATTACCGATTCCAGAGTGGAAATGGGAGAACATAGCCATGGATTTTGTAGTGGGTTTACCAGTAGCGTCCAACAGGATAGACTCGATATGGGTGATTGTGGACAGACTCACGAAATCTGCTCATTTTCTTCCAGTACGGAGTAATTATTCTGTGGATAAGTTGGCACAGGTCTATCTGGATGAGATAGTGAGATTACATGGAGTTCCAGTGTCTATAGTTTCAGACAGAGGACCTCAGTTTACCTCCCGCTTTTGGCGGAGTCTGCAAAGTGCGATGGGCACGAGATTGGATTTTAGTACTGTTTTCCACCCACAGACTGATGGACAGTCAGAAAGGACCATCCAGACCATAGAGGATATGCTTCGACTATGTGTGTTAGACTTTGGCGGTTCTTGGAGGCAGCATCTACCTTTGGTGGAGTTTGCCTACAATAACAGCCATCATACGAGCATCGGGATGGCTCCTTATGAAGCTTTGTATGGGAGGAAGTGCAGATCCCCTGTTTGCTGGGAAGAGGTAGGAGAGAAGGCTCTTGCAGGGCCAGAGTTAGTAGACATTACCAGTAGAATGGTGCCCATGATCAGAGAGAGAATCAGAACAGCTCAGAGTAGACAGAAAAGTTATGCAGACGTTCGCAGAAAGCAGTTAGAGTTTCAAGAGGGTAATTGGGTATTGCTAAAAGTGTCTCCAATGAAAGGAGTGGTTCGTTTTGGAATGAAAGGTAAATTGGCTCCACAGTACATTGGACCCTTTGAGGTGTTGCAGAGGATCGGAAATGTGTCGTATAAGCTGGATTTACCTGCTTCTATGGAGAGAATTCACCCGGTATTTCATGTTTCTATGCTACGACAGTTTGTGTCAGATCCGAATCAGGTTCTGAGTGAGCCTGAGGTGGAGATTCATACGGATCTCACCTATATAGAGCAGCCAGTGCGGATTCTGGACAAGCAGATCAGACAGCTAAGGAACAAGGAGATTCCGATGGTGAAAGTTCTATGGAACCACCATAATCTAGAAGAGTGCACCTGGGAGACGCGGGAGTCTATGCTCCAGCAGTATCCATATTTGTTTTGAGGTTAGTTTTCTCCATTTCATGTGTTAATTGTGTGTTTTAGGAACCTTCGAGGACGAATGTTCTTAAGGGGGGGAGAATGTAATACCCGGCTAGAGTCCGGCACCGGAATTCTTGTCGTCCGGTGGACTCCGGGATGTCGGAATCCTCTAGAGGGTAGGAGATATGAGTTTCTCACGAATGTTGTGTGGTTTATTGTGTTACAGGTAAATGGAACCAAGTTTTGAGTTGAAATGAACCAAGGCAGAGGAGCCAAGTTCGGCCGCCGAAGATAAGTTCGGCCGCCGAAAGTGCCCAATATTCGGCTTCCGAATTCAGGTTCGGCCCCCGAATGTTGCATGGTTTTGCATGCGATTCGGCAGCCGAAGCTGAGTTGCTTAGCCAGCAGTTTTGTATCCCTTAGTCAGCATTTTGGACAAGTATTATCACCAGATCATGTCCAGAAGTTGGTCACATCTCCCATGCTTTATCTGCACGCTTTGAGCTGCTCAGGCTAAGGGTTTCACAGGTGTGGAAAGTTTTGACGTGAAAACAAACTTAGTTTTGAATGTTTTGAAGCAAAAAGCTCCGTTTGTGCGAGTTTGAGAGTTTGAGGAGAGTTGGTCCGTTTTCCTTAGATCAGAGTGTTCAGCTTCTTGTTACAGGAGGTAAGTAATGCTCTTGAACCTGTTTATGTGTTTTCTGAAGGTTTTATGGAAGTGAAGGGAGAGAGATGCATGTTTACGTGAGAAGTAGTGGTTTTGATGAGTTATGCATGTATACATGTTTCTGTGTTATGTTTGATTTGTTGTTTAGGGTTATTAGATAGTTTTGGACCCCTGTGATCATATACGTGAGTATATGTGTGTTGAGGAGTTGGAGTATATATGGTTTGAGTGGTTGAAGGGAAGGAGAAGATGGTTTGCCGTTGAAGCTGAGTTCTGGATGAACACAGGTTCGGCAGCCGAAGGTTCATTCGGCCGCCGAACCTCTTGCATGGTGGCTTGGCTGCCACAGCCTGTTTTGCATGTTCGGCTCTGTTTGGGGGATTCGGCCGCCGAAGGTGCCGCTGAAGGTGTGAGACTTTCGTCTCTGGAGTGAGTTTTGGCCCCCGAAGCTTGCCCCCGAAAGGGTTCGGCCGCCGAAGATTGAGTTTCGGCCGCCGAAGGTGCTTGAGTTTCGTCTCTGGAGAGGACTTTCGGCCGCCGAACCTGCCGCCGAAAGTGTCCTGTCCAGCTTTGTTTTGCATGCTTTGCATGGATAGTTGAGTGAGTTTAAGGGGATTCTTGGGGAGTTTAAGAGAGTTATTTCTACGCTTGTTTGGTCCCTCATTTGAGTCCATCTGTATTGGTACAGACCAGAGGAACCAGAGAGAGCAGCAGTGAGTACTGCTCCAGAGGTTCAGAGCCTGCAGAGTCAGTCAGTCCAGATAGCCAGAGGTGAGTGGAACTAAACTTATGACTTTTAATTGAACCACAAACTGCTTTTAGCATATCTCATGCATCATGTTTATGTCATAGGTTGATTGCATTAGTATTCACGAATATGTTGCATTGCATCGTTATTTGGTGATGTGAGTGAATGCTGAATGATCCAATAGTCTCAGACAGGAAGTCCAGGAGCCTTTGACTACGCCCTGGCAGGTATAGCGAAGTCCAGGAGCCTTTGACTACGCCCTGGCAGGTATAGCGAAGTCCAGGAGCCTTTGACTACGCCCTGGCAGGTATAGCAAAGTCCAGGAGCCTTTGACTACGCCCTGGCAATGGTAAGTACAGAGGTGTTATATACACATATACATATATGACAGGAAGACCAGGTGCTCGATTCTACGCCCTGGCACAGAGTTACTGGGACTATGTGGTGACAGGTTTACTCTTGATGTGGCTTGTCTGTGATATGGTGCATTCCATGAGATCATATTTTACTGAGATGTTTTACTGTTCTACTCACTAGGCTATAGAGCTCATCCCACTCCCTTAACCCCAGTTTTGCAGGTTCAGTGTACAGTGTACAGGGACAGTCCAGCAGAGTACAGGAAAAGTAAAGAGATCTGTAATAGCTTAGAGTGGACATGTAATATTAAAGAGATGTAATAGTTGTTGCTTGACCTAGTGATGTATGTTTTGTACATGATCTGTATATGTATATATGTTTTCCTGTATGTGAAAACCAGGCTTAACAGGTATGAGTTAACCCATCTAGAGCAAGCTCTAGTCAGGGATACAGAGTACAGAGTACATGAGTACAGAGTACAGAGATAGTGCATGCACAGGTTAAGCCTTGGTTCAGAAAAGAGTTTTATTTTCACAGAAAATGTATGATCATGTATGAGGTTTACAGGTACACAGAGAGTATAGCAGGCTTGCTACGGGTTCTGACGGCCTTAAGTCGACCTGAATCCTAGCGCCGGTGACGGTCCATTTTGGGGTCGTTACAACTTGAGTCCACCTGTGTAGGATCGGACCCGAGAGACCGTAGAGATCAGCAGTGAGTCAGCTGCTTCGGTTGTAGGCGAGCGTCAGCCAAAAGTGAGTAGAACTAAACTAATCTACTGTTTTTATGTAATCAAACTTTTGAGCATGTTCATGCATCATGATTGCCATGTTTATAGGATGTTTGCATTAGAATTCACAAATATGATGCATTGCATAATTTTACTGTTGGTGTGGATGGATATTGGATGACCTACTAGCCCTCAAACAGGTTATGATATGATACGGATATGGAAGTCCAAGGCTTGCCCATTCTACGCCCTTGGCACGATGTAAGGGAAAGACCAGGGTTGCCCATTCTACGCCCCTGGCACAGTTGGATATGTTATGTTATGATTAAAAGGAAGTCCTGAGGAGCTCCGTCGAGGGTCGGGCATTATTTGGATATGTAGAGGGTTACTGGTGACAAGTCCATCCTTGATGTGAATTGTTTGTGTTGTGATGCATTTCATGAAAACATATGTTTATTAAACTGTTTTTACAATTATGCTCACTAGGCTCTGGTAGCTTACCCCTTTCCCCTAACCCCCAGGTTTACAGGTCAGAGATAGCACAGGAAGTCGGCAAGGGTGATGTTTATGATCATGTAATAGATTAGTAGTGGACATGTAATATGAAATGGATAGATTTGTGCTTTGCCCTAGTTTATGCTTTTAATGAATCCCAGTGAACATGTTTAATGTAAAAGTTTAAAAACGAGTTATGTTGATCCAAGCTTGATGTATATGATGTTAACCATACTAGAGCATTTGATGAGGGCTCTAGTGTGGGTTTTATGTTTACACTTTATGATGAATGTACAGGTCGAGCTTGAAATATAAAAAGTTTGAATTTTTTAATGAAAATGTATGTTCATGTATGGGATTTTATCAGGTGCTCAGGATGTATAGTAGGCTTGTTACGGGTTCCAGCGACCTTAAGTCGACTTGAATTCTAGCGCCGGTAGCGGTCCGATTTCCAAGCCGTTACAGTCATCAAGTGGAGTCACTGTGAAATCCATTATTCCCTTCCATAAGCCCAGCTGACACGATACACCGACCGCCATTCCCCCCATGTCTAGAGCCTTGGAGATGATCGCCTTCACCTTCCCAACAGTTTTCTGCACCATCAACTTCAACCTTGTGGCTAAAGTATTTGCCATAAAGTTGTCAGTAGCTCCTGTATCCACCAAAGCCTCTATTTCTTCTCCATTAATCCATATGTCTACGTACATCGACCCTTTCTCCACAGTAAGCCCCATATATTGCCTTTCCACAGCTTTCATGGAGCATAATGCACCTAACTTGTGCAGATCTTTGATTTCAGCATTAGTTTTCCCTTCTCCCGCATAATCCTCATCTCCTTGGGTTGCTCTCAGGACATTTAAAGCCTTTTTATGAGGACACTCTACAAAACGGTGTGGCCCGTTACATAAGTAACACCTTATCGGGTTATGTTGGACCACTGAGACATTATTTGAGACACTCTATGTTCCCTCAATATGTTGGCTTTTCACAACATTACTTGTTTGGTATGTGTTTGTTCCAATGGCACGCCGATCATTTTGGTCCGCTCCTCCACTTAATGCCTTGGTCCACTTATTTGAGCGACTACCTTGGTCGATTGAGAAACTAGGCTTCCTCCTGAACTCATTGCCAGTGAAGTCATCTGTAACGACCCGAAAATCCGGACCACTACCGGCGCTAGGATCCAGATCGGCATAAGGCCGCCGGGACCCGTAGCAAGCCTACTAAGCATCCTGTACATCTGGTATAATCCCAAACATGATCCAACATTTTCATAAAACATTTAAAACTTTACCTTTAACCAGTTTGACCTGTGTATGCACTATGACTGAACTCATAGAACCCCTAGGGTCAGCATACCCTATGTCAAACTCGGTCCATCACATGTAACAACATAAAATAAAACTCATGTACAAAGGGATTATCCAACTCGGGCCAAGCACAATACTATAACTCTGAACATATAACATAAAGTCATATTACAACATAACTCTTTTACATCCTTACATAACTTTACATTACATCATGTCCACTACTACTCTATTACATATCAAGACCATAACCATATCTCGCCGTCTTCCTGAACTACCTCTGACCCTGCAAACCTGGGGTTAGGGGAGAGGGGTGAGCTAAAAAGCCCAGTGAGCAGAAACCATAAAAGAAAACAGTTCATTTTAACGTATGCTATCATGGAATGCGTCACATCACAAATATATCACCTCAAGGATGAATCTGTCACCAATAGCCCTCTACATATCAATCTCGTACCATAACAAGTCAACAATACTCTATGCCAGGGGCGATGCGGCCACGCCTGGACTTCATATGCTCTATGCCAGGGGCGATACGGCCACACCTGGACTTCTCATGCTCTATGCCAGGGGCGATACGACCACACCTGGACTTCTCATCTCATATCATATCGTACATGCCATATCATATCATTTCATATCATATCATAACATACTGAGGGCTAGAGGATCATCCAGTATCCATCCACATCATTATCATCGTATTATGCAATGCATCATATTCGTGAATCCTAATGCAAACAACCTATTGCATAACATGGTATTCATGATGCATGAACATGCTTGACCATGCTGAAAACATTTGATTTAAAACATAAGGGTTAGTTCCACTCAACTCTGGCTAGCTCTGGACTAACTCTGAAGCAGCTAACACTGCTGAACACCTCAGTTCCTCGGGTCCGATCCTACACAGGTGGACTCCAGTGAGGTGCCAAACATACTCTAAACAACTCATAAACAACTACCCAAAAACCCCCTAAAGCATCACTTAAACATGCATAGAAAACACCCATGAAAGGGCTAGACAGGGCACTTTCGGCGGCACCTTCGGCGGCCGAAAGTCCCAGACAGAGACGAAAGTCAGGCAGGTTCGGCGGCACCTTTGGCGGCCGAACCCTCTCTCCAGAGACGAAAGTCAGGCACTTTCGGCGGCCGAACATTACCTTCGGCGGCCGAAAGTCTGATTTCAAGCCAAAACTCAACTTTCGGGGGCAAGGTTAGGCGGCCAATCCCTGCATCCTCAGGCAGGTTCGGCGGCCAAAACCACCTTCGGCGGCCGAACCTGAGTTCATCCAGAACTCAGCCTTTGTGCATTTCAAGCCTTCCAAACCTTCCATACACCCCAAAACAAGCACCCAACTTCTCAAACACATGCATACATCCTTAACCATGCACAAAGGAGCTCAAACAAGCTTAAACTCCCAAAAACAACATCTAAAGCATACATAGATAGTTTATGACCCACATAGGCCAAAACCATCAAAACAAACCAAACCTCACATACTCTTTCCCAATCATGCATACTCTCTCCCATATGCTCAAGGGGCTTGAAAACTAACTTAAACCCCAACACAACATCACATGAACATACATTAACATACATTGGGCATAAAACCCACATAAACCCTAACATGCATATCTACCCATACTCAACCATCAAAACCTCTTAAAACTCACTTAAAACTTCATGAAACGTAAAAGAAAGCATAGATCCACACTTACCTCTTGAAGATCGAGGGTTTGTGCGAGCTCTAACTTGGAGATGGGAGGAAACTACTCCTTGGGTCTCCAAGCTCCCAAAACTTTGATCTAAGCTTGAAAACTCTTCAAAACAACCATGGAACTCATAAAAATATGAAGGAGATGAAGAGAAAACATGAAAATGACCAAAGGAGGACATGAACACACCTGAGCTCGAGAATGGGGAGAAATCTCGCCCATTTTCGGTCTGAGGGGCTTTTATAGGTGGCCAGCCAAACCTCCTTCGGCGGCCTAACATGCATGCAAAACACCCCCATGTTCGGCGGCCGAACTTGAGGTTCGGCGGCCGAACCTGGTTTGTTCAAACATAGCTTTCGGAGGCCAAAAGCGCCCCCAAAACCAACTCATGTTCGGCGGCCGAACTTCACTTTCGGCGGCCGAACCTGGCAAAAACCTCCTTGGTCTTTTCTTTTCAAAACTCACTTCTTTTTCATTTAAAACCATGAAATCAGTAAAAATCATTTTAGAAATCACATTTTACCCCTCTAGAAGACTCTGGCATCATCAAAATTCCATATTCCAATGGAGATTCCGCCGGAAGGTAGGGATTCCGATGCCGGAATCTAGCCGGGTATTACATTCTTTCCCCCTTTAAGAACATTCGTCCTCGAATGTTCAAACAAACAAACAGGCAACTCAAAGCATAGCATCTAACATACATAAGCAAGCAAGCAACAAGCAAGCAAAACCTAAAAACCTCTCTTCTAAAAGAGAGACACGGTCATTGCTGGAGTATAAACTCTCGGTCTCCCTGGAGAACTTTTCATCTTAAGGTGACTCTAAGGGGCTTTCACCATCGGGATTTCCTTGTTTCCACACTTTCTGACTTGTGTGTCTGCAGTCCGTACTAGCTGCTCAACATAGGTGAGATCCTCTACGGTCTCCACCTCTGGTTCCTTTAAGAACCTCACTCAGACCCGACACTAACTCATATATCGTGGAAACATGGAAAAACGAATGGATCTCTTCTACAGAAGCGGGTAAATCTAACTCGTGGGATACATTCCCAAATCCTTTGCAGGATTTCAAAGGGTCTAGTGTATCCGAGAGCTGATTTACCTTTCTGCCCATAGCGAATCACCCTCTCTTTAGGAGACACCTCCAGCAAACCTCGACTTCCTCGAGAACCTAAACACGCTTCCGCTGCGCACTCTGACAAAACTCTTCTTCTCTTCTGAAACTCTACATGCCTCTTGCGGACGACTTCATACTCTCCTGCTGACTCACAGCAGTACTGATTCTTCTCATCTTCTGACTATGCAGCTCTTACTCCTTTTCTCTGCCTCTGATTCTCCTCTCTTGACTCAAGATGTATTGCAAGCTCTTTCGATCTGTAAGGATCTATCCTCATACCTTATACAGGTACCACTTCCACATCTTGAGTGCAAAGGTTACCATCGCCATCTCTAGATCATGTGTAGGATGATTCAACTCATGCTTCTTCAGCTACCTAGAAGCATAAGCAATCATTCTACCACTTTACATTAACCCACAATCTAGTCCCACACGGGACGCATCACAGGACACTGTGACATCTTCATTATTGGCGGACAAAGCCACCACTGGTGCTGACATCAACATTTCCTTTGGCTTTTCAAGGCCCTCTTCAATCTGAGTAGACCACACAACCCTCTGGTTCTTCTTGATCCATCTGGCCATAGGAGCGGCAACTCTAGAGAGGTTCTAGATGAACCTCCATTAGGTAACCTGCCCAACCAAAAAGCTCTTGATCTTAGTCATTACCATGGGCCTGGGCTAGTCGGCTACAACTTTTAACTTTCTCAGGTCTACTTCACTTTCTTTTCTCCGACACGCATGACCCAAGAAGGATATGCTCCTCGACCAGAACTCACATTGGAGAACTAGGCATCCAAGCCATGTTCTCTCAGGATTTGCAATCCTGATTTCAGATGATGGGCATACTCTTCTGCATTTCTGGAACTCGTCGAGATACCGTCAATGAAGACAATAACAGAGTGATCCAGAAACCGACTAAAACTCTGCTTATGAGGTCCATGAATGCCGTAGGGGTGTTCATTAACCCGAACGACACTCCTAGAAACTCATAGTGCCCATATCTGGTTCTAAACACTGCTCTCTGCACATCTTCTTCCTTGATCTTAACTGATGGTACCTAGACTTCAGATCTATCTTGGAAAGGCAACTAGCTCCTGCTAGCTGGCTTAAAATAGACCGTCGATCCAAGGTAACAAATACTTGTTCTGATAGTGACTTTGGTCAACGACTTGTAGTCGATACAAAGTCCTAAGGATCCATCCTTCATCCTCATAACAACACTGGAACACCCCAAGGTGAAGTGCTCAGTCAGATGGGAACCCTTAACTACCAACTTATACCATTGCTCTTACATCTCTTTAAACTTTGTTGATACCATCCTGTGGGGAGGAATAGAGATTGGTCCAATTCCATGCATTACTTCTATTTTAAACTCTATCTCCCTGACAGGTGGTAGTCCTGGGAACTCATATGGGGAAACATCTAAACTCTCTAACAATGGGCACTGAGGCGGGCTCCCTGACCTGACTGCTATACTCTCTCTGAAGAGCTAGAACCCCTGACAACTTTTCCTGAACAACCTACGAGCCTATAGGGTTGATACTGAACCTCTAGGTATCCCTAATCTGTCCCCTCTAAGGACTACCTCTGATCCATCCTGACCTCTGAACCTGACTACCTTGTCTCTGCAGACTAGGCAGTACCACTAGTAGAAGAACCAATCCAACCCTAGAATGACGTCAAACAGTCAAATCTAGAACCGCTAGGTCAGCTGGAAGGCATCTACTCACAACACATACTCTGACTATACCGGCAGACTGACTCTGCCACAGATGGATCACACTTGGGTGCACTGACCCCAAGGGGATACTCTAACCCATAAGCTATCAATCCAACCTCACAAGGGCTCACAAGCAAACAAAGAAAAGAGAAACATCAGGGTTCATGAAACAGACACACCAGAACATACCAGAGTGAGATTACCTTATCCCATCGGGTTCGATGTGTTAGCCTCCTGCTGGGTCATGGCGAAGATCCGCGCTGGAGCTGATGGACCTTCCCCACGGGAACCTGCTGAAGAAGGGGCTGTCCCCCTGTCTCCGCCTCTACCACTACCCTGAAACATGATTGGAGTTGATGGCTGAGCCATACTGCCTGGAGTTGTCTGATGGGACAGTGTCATAAAAGCTGCCTTAGGGCACTCTCCAGCTATGTGCCCCTCCTGGCCGCATCTGTAACATGCTGTAGTCCCAAACCGACAGACTCCCTTGTGCGGCCTACCGCACCTTGCACACTCTACAACCTCTGTGCCTGAGCTCGAGCCACCTCCTAATCCCAGACCAGACTTTATCCGATTCCAGAACTTGTTCTTCTTTGATCTTCTGAGACCTCTGTCTCCCTTCTTACTTTTTGTGACAGCCTCGCTCAGAGGGGAGAGATTAACATCACTTGTCCCCGGGAGTTTGGAACCCGAAGACTGTGCCACGTACTGTTTAACTGTTCCTTGAATGATAGCACTAGCCTCCATTTTCCGTGCCATATCCACTATAGCATGGAAACTCTCCCTTTCTGCTGCTTGAATCAACGAGGAATACCTGGAGTGAAGTTTCATAACATATCTCCTAGACCTCTTCAGGTCTGTGTCAAGACCTTGTCCTGCAAACGGCAACAGCTCCAGGAACCTGTCCGTAAACTCCTCTACGCTCATCTCTTCCGTCTGCCTTAGCTGCTCAAACTCAATCATCTTCAGTTCTCTGGAACTATCTGGAAAAGCCCATCCTGCAAACTCATTGGCAAACTGCTCCCAGGATAAGCTCTCCAACCTTGGGTCCACATAGTTTTTGAACCACTCCCTTGCCTTCTTGCATTTCAATGTGAACCCTGCCATCTGAATGGCTCTACTGTCACTTGCTCCTAGCTCATCTGTTATCATCTTTACCATTCTGAGGTACTCAAAAGGGTCATCGCCTGCTTCAAACTTGGGGGCATCCAACTTGAGGTAATCTGTCATCTTTACTTTACCCCCAACTGATGAACCAGGTTTGGGTATCCGGACATCAGGGACTATTGGTTCTGCTGGTGGAGGAGGAGGTGCAGCATCCCCTGGGTTAGGGTTTGCTGGACCTGGGAAAAAGGGTGAGGATGGAAACATGGGGTACTGTGGGTAAAAGGGAGGATAGGGCATAAAGGTGGGATATGGGTTATGGCTAAAGAAATCCGATGTACCTCCCATCGGATACCCTGGCCCTTGCGGGTAGGGTGGATACTGTGGTGGAACAAAGCCCGAGGCATGAGTGCCTCCTTGGGACTCTCCCATATCCTCTACTGACATACTCATGCCCAAACTACTATCTCTTCTCTGGTTATCCTCCTCTGTTTCCATCACATCCGCTGACATACCTTCATGAATTGATCTCCTCCGACCTACATCAAAAGACCTTTTAGGGTCCCTTGATGTACTTTCCCTGATCGTCCTACAAGATCTTGCCCTCTGCAGAGCAGGGGAATGGGCATCCATGCCCTCATTCTCTGGCGGAGCTCCAGTCAATCTCGCAGATCGACGAGTTCCTCTCATCTTGACTTCTGAAAGCATAACATAGCACATAAACATAAGCATCATACGGTTCATGTGGAAACACATGAACCTGCATCACATACATAACATACATATCATAGCATTAATGCACATGCTCATCATCATGGCATTTCACATCATCATACAAGACAGGACTCCATATCCTATCCTAGTGGACATGATCTTCCTATTGTGCTTGCCCTACTATAACCTCTATGAGCCCGACACACTGATACGTATCCAATAGGGCAAATTTCTAACAATGGTGTGGAGTAAACTTATGTCATTGAAATGGATCTAAAAGGAGTTCAAAATCATATTCATATGATCCATATATATTTGGGGCGTGCTTCAACTCATATGGGATAGATTTGGTGCAACACTTGCAATCATAGGCTTAGGGAGCCTAATCAAACCTATGGGCTAAAACTACACAAAGGGAAGCCTATAGTGAAGATCAAGTAAGGTTTTTGTGAAAATTCAGCTTTGTTATGTGCTTGTTATGTTTTATTATTTGAACACTTATTTTATTTTAGCTTTGTTTGGGCTTGTATTCTGGCAATATTTTATCTTTTAGGTTTTAGAGTGTTGGGCCATGTTTTGGGCTTTATGTGTTTAAGTCAGGCCCAAAAAGAGTGTCTTAGGGTTTTATTTGTTTTTCTCCTTACTATATAAGGATAAGAAACAATTGTAAGATGCAGCTTTTAATCAAACTTTTCAGAATTTCTTTCATGCCTTTGGCGTGTAATGCTTTGAGTGAGAGTGAGGATTTGCTTTCATCAATTGCACCAGGAATCTTGGCTAACTTATCAACTATTCGTTGTGGCGTTTGTCGGATTCTCATCTAAATCCTTCGATCATTGGTGTTTCAGCTTCTCTAAGTTTGGGGTGCCATAGGAGGTGGGTTTATCAGATCTTTGGATTCCGTTATCTACTTGTGCGTGTGGGTTTGAGGCTTGTGCCATAGGGTTCCGCGTCAGTTGGTATCAGAGCCAAAAGTGAGGTAAATTCTTATTTATCTTAGGATCTAGGGTTTTTGAGTTTTCCTTTGTCTTTCTTGTTGTTTTCAGTGAAAGCTTTTGTATCCATGGCTGCACCTTCTTGATTATTAATCTAAAAAAAAAAAAAAATTGAAAGCAAAAAAAAAAAAAATTCGCCTTTGCCTTATTTACCTTGATCTGACCGAAATTGTGATATACTTCCTTTTTCGTCCATATTGCCTTACCTATTTCAATTGATTGCGGTAAATTATAGGAATCAATTTTGAATTTTGAATTTTGAATTGGGTTGAATCCAGATTATGAGATAAAAGAAATTCTGCCTATTGCCTAAAGTGCACATTTAAGGCAATTGCATCTACATTGATTTGATGTCAAATCCTTCTTTTAACACCAGAATTTTCGTCCATGTCTCTGATCTGAGAGAAATTTACATTTTTTTTTCTGATTCTATTTGCAGTGTTTTGATACTTTCCTTTTTGGGTAGATTTAATTAGATCCATATTTAATTTGCTTTGAAGTGAATTAATTTCAAACTTTTGTCCAGGTTCGTTTTTATTTGAATTCAAAGTTTCTTTTTTGATTTAAACTTGCTTTTGCTTCCTTGACATTGCTGGAGTATTGTTTGCTTGGGTCTATACTCTAGGTGATATTTTCAAGTAGCACAAAACCTAGTTCGTGTGTTACTTTCCAAATTGTCAGTGTCTTCTTTCTAGTTTTTGCGCGCTTCGTTCTTTATTTAGGTTTTCTTTTTTTTTTTGTTTCATTAAACGCACCTTGTGGTTAGTTGGTTGACCTTAGTTTCTGAAGTGCAATTGAAGAATCAGCAAAAGAGTGGTAAGTGTGCAAACACTTGAGTTCTTTCTTTTCTAACACAATATTTGCTAGTTCTCTTTGTTCTTTGTTGATTAAAGGTAGGATGAGTAAAGATCAGAATGTCTCACCAGCGTCCACTTCTACAAGAATACCTCAAAGAACTCATAATTGCAATAATGACTGTGATGATTCGGATGTGTTTGTTAATAATGTATTGCTTGCTGCACATTGTGAGATGCTTGTTGCTAGGCGTGCTCTGAATATGCAGGTTAAGGAAGAAAGCCTGAAACAACGGGAAAACATATTTCACACTAGGTGTTTGGTTAATGGAAAAGTGTGTACTGTCATTGTTGATGGAGGTAGTTGTGCAAATGTGGCTAGTGTGTATATGGTGGAGAAATTGGGCTTGGCTTCTATTAAACACCCTAAGCCATATAGATTGCAATGGTTGAACGATTGTGGTGAGGTCAGAGTTACACGCCAGGTGGTTATACCATTTTCTATTGGTAGGTATAAGGATGAGATCTTGTGCGATGTGGTACCTATGCAGGCAAGCCATATATTGTTGGGTAGGCCGTGGCAATATGATAGAAAGGTGCAACATGATGGGCTCAATAACAAGTACTCCTTCACTCATGAAGGACAGAAGGTTATACTCGCTCCTTTATCACCTCAAGAGGTATATGTTGATCACATAAAGATGCTGGAGAGGGAGAGGGAGGCTTCGGCCTTGGCCACAAAGGGGAGTGAGAGCATGAATTCTGCGGAAAAGATGAGAGAAAAGAGTGAGTTTGAGGGTAAACAGCCTGGAAAAGAATTAAGACTAGTTCAAGGAGGGAAGGTGGAGAAAGAAAAGGAGAAAGAAGAGGCTAAAGTTCCAATCTCAACTTCCATAGAGATTGAAATTGAAGAGGAAGTTGTAATGCATAAATCTAATATAGTTGTTGTTGAGAATTCCATCAATGAACTTATTATAGAAGAGGTTGTGAATGATGAGGGACATGGGGAGCACGTGATTGATGAGGTGGAGGAGGTGAATGAGACCGTTTTGGAAGTTGTAGAGGAGAATGGGTCACATCCACAAGATCTTTCTGTGACTAATATTTTTATGCCTAGTTCAGTTGTTCTTGATGTGCAGGTTGTTGATGAAAACATTCATGACGAAAGTTTAATCTTATTTCCACCTATTCAAAAGGAGGTCTTTGAAGATACATGGGTTCCTAAAGCTTCCCTTTTTGACATAAATATCAGCAAGATTCGAGGACGAATCTTTTCTAAAGAAGGAGAGAATGATACGTATCCAATAGGGCAAATTTCTAACAATGGTGTGGAGCAAACTTATGTCATTGAAATGGATCTAAAAGGAGTTCAAAATCATATTCATATGATCCATATATATTTGGGGCGTGCTTCAACTCATATGTGACAGATTTGGTGCAACACTTGCAATCATAGGCTTAGGGAGCCTAATCAAACCTATGGGCTAAAACTACACAAAGGGAAGCCTATAGTGAAGATCAAGTAAGGTTTTTGTGAAAATTCAGCTTTGTTATGTGCTTGCTATGTTTTATTATTTGAACACTTATTTTATTTTAGCTTTGTTTGGGCTTGTATTCTGGCAATATTTTATCTTTTAGGTTTTAGAGTGTTGGGCCATGTTTTGGGCTTTATGTGTTTAAGTCAGGCCCAAAAAGAGTGTCTTAGGGTTTTATTTGTTTTTCTCCTTACTATATAAGGATAAGAAACAATTGTAAGATGCAGCTTTTAATCAAACTTTTCAGAATTTCTTTCATGCCTTTGGCGTGTAATGCTTTGAGTGAGAGTGAGGATTTGCTTTCATCAATTGCACCAGGAATCTTGGCTAACTTATCAACTATTCGTTGTGGCGTTTGTCAGATTCTCATCTAAATCCTTCGATCAATGGTGTTTCAGCTTCTCTAAGTTTGGGGTGCCATAGGAGGTGGGTTTATCAGATCTTTGGATTCCGTTATCTACTTGTGCGTGTGGGTTTGAGGCTTGTGCCATAGGGTTCCGCGTCACACACTATAGGTCCGACCATGTGAAACCAGGCTCTGATACCATTCTGTAACGACCCGAAAATCCGGACCACTACCGGCGCTAGGATCCAGATCGGCATAAGGCCGCCGGGACCCGTAGCAAGCCTACTATGCATCCTGTACAGCTGGTATAATCCCAAACATGATCCAACATTTTCATAAAACATTTAAAACTTTACCTTTAACCAGTTTGACCTGTGTATGCACTATAACTGAACTCATAAAACCCCTAGGGTCAGCATACCCTATGTCAAACTCGGTCCATCACATGTAACAACATAAAATAAAACTCATGTACAAAGGGATTATCCAACTCGGGCCAAGCACAATACTATAACTCTGAACATATAACATAAAGTCATATTACAACATAACTCTTTTACATCCTTACATAACTTTACATTACATCATGTCCACTACTACTCTATTACATATCAAGACCATAACCATATCTCGCCGTCTTCCTGAACTACCTCTGACCCTGCAAACCTGGGGTTAGGGGAGAGGGGTGAGCTAAAAAGCCCAGTGAGCAGAAACCATAAAAGAAAACAGTTCATTTTAACGTATGCTATCATGGAATGCGTCACATCACAAATATATCACCTCAAGGATGAATCTGTCACCAATAGCCCTCTACATATCAATCTCGTACCATAACAAGTCAACAATACTCTATGCCAGGGGCGATGCGGCCACGCCTGGACTTCATATGCTCTATGCCAGGGGCGATACGGCCACACCTGGACTTCTCATGCTCTATGCCAGGGGCGATACGGCCACACCTGGACTTCTCATCTCATATCATATCGTACATGCCATATCATATCATTTCATATCATGTCATAACATACTGAGGGCTAGAGGATCATCCAGTATCCATCCACATCATTATCATCGTATTATGCAATGCATCATATTCGTGAATCCTAATGCAAACAATCTATTGCATAACATGGTATTCATTATGCATGAACATGCTTGAACATGCTGAAAACATTTGATTTAAAACATAAGGGTTAGTTCCACTCACCTCTGGCTAGCTCTGGACTAACTCTGAAGCAGCTAACACTGCTGAACACCTCAGTTCCTCGGGTCCGATCCTACACAGGTGGACTCCAGTGAGGTGCCAAACATACTCTAAACAACTCATAAACAACTATCCAAAAACCCCCTAAAGCATCACTTAAACATGCATAGAAAACACCCATGAAAGGGCTAGACAGGGCACTTTCGGCAGCACCTTCGGCGGCCGAAAGTCCCAGACAGAGACGAAAGTCAGGCAGGTTCGGCGGCACCTTCGGCGGCCGAACCCTCTCTCCAGAGACGAAAGTCAGGCACTTTCGGCGGCTGAACATTACCTTCGGCAGCCGAAAGTCTGCTTTCAAGCCAAAACTCAACTTTCGGGGGCAAGGTTAGGCGGCCAATCCCTGCATCCTCAGGCAGGTTCGGCAGCCGAAACCACCTTCGGCGGCCGAACCTGAGTTCATCCAGAACTCAGCCTTTGTGCATTTCAAGCCTTCCAAACCTTCCATACACCCCAAAACAAGCACCCAACTTCTCAAACACATGCATACATCCTTAACCATGCACAAAGGAGCTCAAACAAGCTTAAACTCCCAAAAACAACATCTAAAGCATACATAGATAGTTTATGACCCACATAGGCCAAAACCATCAAAACAAACCAAACCTCACATACTCTTTCCCAATCATGCATACTCTCTCCCATATGCTCAAGGGGCTTGAAAACTAACTTAAACCCCAACACAACATCACATGAACATACATTAACATACATTGGGCATAAAACCCACATAAACCCTAACATGCATATCTACCCATACTCAACCATCAAAACCTCTTAAAACTCACTTAAAACTTCATGAAACGTAAAAGAAAGCATAGATCCACACTTACCTCTTGAAGATTGAGGGTTTGTGCGAGCTCTAACTTGGAGATGGGAGGAAACTACTCCTTGGGTCTCCAAGCTCCCAAAACTTTGATCTAAGCTTGAAAACTCTTCAAAACAACCATGGAACTCATAAAAATATGAAGGAGATGAAGAGAAAACATGAAAATGACCAAAGGAGGACATGAACACACCTGAGCTCGAGAATGGGGAGAAATCTCGCCCATTTTCGGTCTGAGGGGCTTTTATAGGTGGCCAGCCAAACCTCCTTCGGCGGCCTAACATGCATGCAAAACACCCCCATATTCGGCGGCCGAACTTGATGTTCGGCGGCCGAACCTGGTTTGTTCAAACATAGCTTTCGGAGGCCAAAAGCGCCCCCAAAACCAACTCATGTTCGGCGGCCGAACTTCACTTTCGGCGGCCGAACCTGGCAAAAACCTCCTTGGTCTTTTCTTTTCAAAACTCACTTCTTTTTCATTTAAAACCATGAAATCAGTAAAAATCATTTTAGAAATCACATTTTACCCCTCTAGAAGACTCTGGCATCATCAAAATTCCATATTCCAACGGAGATTCCGCCGGAAGGTAGGGATTCCGATGCCGGAATCTAGCCGGGTATTACATCATCCAAGCCTTTTGCAGCAGCTACAGCTGCGTTGACTTCTTTCACTTGCTGCCTCATCAACTTATTTCGAGCCCAGGGTTTCAACCCTTTCATAAAGTTATAAAATTTATCCTCCTTGTCCATGTTTTTTATATTCAGCATTAGTACTAGGAACTCCCTCACGTAATCCCGAACTGAACTAGTTTGTTGCAACTCCCCTAGCTTCCATTGGGCATTCAAGGACACATTCTCCGGGTAGAACTGAGCTTTTAATTCCTTCTTAAAGACATCCCAAGAATTAATCGCACATTGACGACCCCTTGTATCTGCCACTCTATTCCTCCACCATAGTTTCACATCGTCCATTAGATACAAAGGTATCACCTCTAACCTTTCCTCCTTAGAGTTACGTTTCGTAACATTAAAGAATAACTCCATATCAAAGAGGAAGTTCTCTACCTCATTTGCACCCTGGACCCCTCCAAAAGCCTTTGGCTCTGGAACTTTAGACTCAGTCAACTCAGAGGCTTTTGGTGTCAGCTCTCTAGCGACTCTCATTAATACTTTTACTTCACTTTTTAAAAACTGCAGCTCATTTCGAATGTCATTAACTGACTCTTTAACACCCTCTTTGAGCTCGTCAACCGTCCCCGTGAGATTATCATGGGAAGTCGTAAAGGACTCAATTTTTTTCATAATCTCTCCCACATGAGAGGCCACTGCCTCCAGTTCAACAACTCTACTTTCCAAATTACCTAATCAGGCATCACGAGAATGTTTCAGGCGCCGAGAGGCCTCAAGCTCTGTTGGTCTACCTTTTCCCCGAAACCGTTCACTAGGATTTTGGGTGGCCTCATTCTCTATTGGCACACCCTCACCTCTACTTTTTTGGCGGGATCTTGGATGGCCTCAAGCTCTCTTGGCACATCCTCATCCCTACTCCTCTTGGCAGGATTTTGGATGACCTCAGACTCTCTTAGCACATCCTTACCCCCTGATAGAGCATATTTTAGTCCACTTTATCATGATGTTATTGATGTTTATTTACATCTTTTCTGCCTAATTTTGTGGGTTTAATCATATTTTGCAGATATTAGGTATAAAGAGATATTTTGGAGAAAATACCCTTAAAACTACCTTAAATGGAGCAAAAGAAAGCAAGCCTGCTAAGTTGAAATCAAGTGAAGCTAAATAAGGAAATTTCTAAATAAGGAAAGTGGCAAAGAAGGAAAGAACATTCAGTCAAAGCAATTTGAAATTCAAATTTCAAATCTCCAAGTAGCCACCTCCTTATTCAAGAAGCCAAATTTCAAGTTGCCATAAATGAAGAGCCAAATAAGAAAAGTATTTTGAAATTCAAATCTTCAAGATTCATATTCAAATTTTGAATTTCAAAATCCAGCTTATTAAGGAAGCTAAATCCAAAGATCACATGCTTGCCACCTCATGTCTTGCACATTCAAAATTCAAATTGCAAAAGGAGGCTCCACCTTCCTTATTTGTGCATGGGCGGCAAGGAAGGTGTGAAGAGGAAATTGGGCAGCAACTTAATCCTTGGGCAGCCTTTTGAAAGCATATGGGCAGCCAAGAGACAATTGGGCAGCAAGTAAGTGAAGGGCAGCCCCACACTTTGCACATGTGGACCAAGCCACACGCCATTCTCCCTTCACAAACACATTGGCAACAAAGCATGGGCAGATTTGGGCAGCAGCTTGAAGCAACGTGGGCAGCAACTAGGGTGTAATACCCGGCTAGAGTCCGGTATCGGAATTCCTGTCGTCCGGTGGAATCCAGGATGTCGAATGGCTCTAGAAGGGAAGCTTTATGTTTTTTCTAACGTAATGTAGCATGTTTTAATGGTTTTAAGTTAAATGGACCTTAGTGTTTGAAAGAAAAGAACCAAGGCAGAAAAGCCAGGTTCGGCCGCCGAAGGTGACATTCAACCGCCGAACATGTATGGCTTTCGGTTTCACGTGTGGCCGCCGAAGGTGGTCTGGCCAGCCACCTATAAAAGACCCTCAATCGGTTGAAAGGATAAGTATTACCGTTTCCTTTCACTTTCTGAGGTGAGACCCTGTCCTTCTGAAGTTTTCTTCATGTTTTCATCAAATCATGCAAAGGTTTGATTGATTTTTATGTTCTTTTGAAGGTTTTCAGCTAAAAACACAAAGTTGTGAAGTTTGGAGAGTTTGAAGGAGAGTTGCTCCAAAACTCCACGTTAGGATCATTCATCTTCTTGGTTTCAAGAGGTAAGTGAAGATCCTGAGTTTGTTTTCATGATTTATGGAAGAGTTTTGAGGTTTTGGGGAGAGTTGCATGTTTAGGGTAAAAGAGAGTGTTTTTGATATTTTTGTGAAACAGCTTGTATATGTGTTATATGTTTTGTGTTGTTGGGGTTTTTAGGTAGGTTCTGACCCTTTTGAGCATATACTTAGGTGTATGCATGTTGAGGAGTTGAGGTGTTTGCGTTTGGGAAGTTTTGGTGCATTTTGGCGTGAGGCAGAGTAAGGTTCTGCCTTGCTGATGAACCCAGCTTCGGCCACCGAAGAAGGGTTCGGCCGCCGAATGTGTGAGGAGGTGACTTCGGTTGCCTAAGCTTGCCCTCGAGCCTTTGGACTTTCGGCTCTGGAGAGGAGTTTCGGCCGCCGAAGGTGCCGCCGAAGGTTAGAGACTTTCGTCTCTGGAGTGCCTTTCAGCCCCCGAAACTTGCCCCCGAAAGGGTTCGGCTGCCGAAAGTTGAGCTTCGGCCGCCGAAGGTGCATGAGTTTCGGCTCTGGAGAGGACTTTCGGCCGCCGAATCTGCCGCCGAAAGTGTCCTATCCAGCCTTCCTTTGCATGCTTTGCATGGATGTTTGAGTGAGTGTAAGGGGATTCTTGGGGAGTTTAATAGAGTTGTTCATAAGCTAGTTTGGTCCCTCATTTGAGTCCATCTGTGTAGGCACAGACCAGAGGAACCAGAGAGAGCAGCAGTGAGTACTGCTCCAGAGTTTACAGAGCCTGCAGAGTCAGTCCAGATAGCCAGAGGTGAGTGGAACTAAACTTAATACTCGTTTTAATTGAGACTGAATGCTGTTAGCATCTTTCATGCACCATGATATGCAATAGGTTGATTGCATTAGAATCCACTAAGATGTTGCATTGCATACTTATTTGTTGATGTGGGTGAATGCTGAATGATCCAATAGTTCCAGACAGGAAGTCCAGGACCCCATTCTACGGCCTGGCAGGTATAGTAAAGACCAGGTGCCCAGTCTACGCCCTGGCAAATGGTAAGGACAGGTGTTATATACACGTATACATATACAGTACAGGAAGACCAGGACCCCAGTCTACGGCCTGGCACGGCACAGTTACTGGGACTATGTGGTGACAAATTTACCTTTGATGTGACTTGTCTGTGATATGATGCATTCCATAAGATCATGTGTTAATGACTTGTTTTATTGTTCTACTCACTGGGCTATAGAGCTCATCCCACTCCCTTAACCCCAGTCTTGCAGGTTCAGTGTACAGTGTACAGGGGAAGTCCAGCAGAGTACAGGAAGAGAGAAGAGTGTTGTAATAGACTATCGTGGACATGTAATATTCAAGAGCTGTACAGTTGTGTATAAAGTTAGAATTGTGCTTGACTTAGTTATGTTTGTGTTGTAAATCCTTTGTATGCATGATCTATTTATATAACTATTTTACAGAATATGTGAAAAATCAGGCTTAACAGGTATGAATTAACCCATCTAGAGCAAGCTCTAGTCAGGGGTACAGAGTACAGAGATAGTGCATGCACAGGTTAAGTCTTGGTCCAGAGAAAAGTTTTATTTTCACAGAAAATGTATGACCATGTATGAGATTTTACAGGTACTCAAAGAGTATAGCAGGCTTGCTACGGGTTCTGGAGGCCTTAAGCCGACCTGAATCCTAGCGCCGGTGATGGTCCATTTTAGGGTCGTTACAGATTGGTATCAGAGCCCTAGGTTCACATGATCAGACCTATAGAGAGAGTGTCGGGCTCATAGAGGGTAGAGGAAGTCAAGCACAATAGGGAAGCATGTCCACTAGGATAGGATGTTGAGTCCTGTCTATTTGGTGATATGAAATGCCATGATTTATGCATGTGCAGTATTGAGATATATGAGTTAAATATATGCTGATATGCTATGTTATGTGTTGTTTTCCAGAGTTAAAATGCGAGAAACTCGTCAATCAGCACGATTGACTGGAGTCCCACCAGATAGTGAGCGAACAGCTGCTCGTCCTCTTGCATTGCCAAGGGCAAGGTCACAGAGATCTAGCAGGGAAGGTACGTCAATAGACCCTAGAAGGTCTGTAGACGAGAGCAGAAGAGGTACAGTGAGAGGAGGAAGATCAGAGGAAGTGAGGGAGGCTATGGAGATTGACCAGTCTATAGATGAAAGCATGAGTGTAGGCAGATCTGAAGAAGGTATGGGAGAGTCGCAGGGAGGCGCTCAGGCCTCAGGTTTTGGTTATCCAGCCTTTTCACAGGACCCAGGGTATCCGATGGGAGGTATGTCGGAGTACTCTAGTTTTGCCCCATATTCTACTTACATGCCATATATGCCTTATCCTCATTATTACCCACCATATCCTATGTATCCACCTTCACCTAGTCATCTAAGTGCAGCACACCCAGAGCTAAATGAACCAGTACCTCCACCATCACAACCAGAACCAGTAGCCCCTGTTGTTGCAGCACAACAACCTAGCTCATCTGGGGGAAGTAAGGTGCAAATGACAGAGTATTTGAAATTGGATGCTCCTAAATTCAATCCAGGAGATGATCCATTTGAGTATCTTAGAATTGTGAAGATGATCACTGATGAGTTGGGAGCAGATGATAGCAGAGCCATAGAAATGGCGGGGTTTACACTGAAGTGTAAGAAAGCGCGAGACTGGTTCAAAAACTATATGGAGCCCAGGATGGACAATATGTCGTGGGGAGAGTTCGCCAATGAATTTACAGGGTGGGCTTTTCCTGATAGTTCTAGGGAGATGAAAGTAATGGAATTTGAGCAGTTGAGACAGATAGACGAGATGAGTGTTGATGAATTTACAGATAAGTTCCTGGATTTGCTTCAGTATGTGGGTCAAGCCTATGATACTGATCAAAAGAAGGCAAGGAGATATACTATGAGATTGCATCCCAGGTATTCTTCCTTGATTCTTCCAGCAGAAAAGGAGAGTTTCCACACTATAGTGGACGCAGCCAGGAAAATGGAAGCAAGTGCCAATATTCAGAGACAGTCAAAGGCACAGGCTTCGGGTTCTAAGGCCCCCAGTTCAGCAACTTCAGGCAGCAAAAGATGGGAAAAGGCAAAAGGAACAAAGAATAAGTTCTGGAGTAAAGCCAAGTCTGGTCTGGGAATAGGTAGTGGCTCAAGCTCTGGCGCAAGCAGTCCAGTATGTAGGAGATGTGGGAGACCACACAAGGGAGCTTGTCAGTTGAGATCTTCAGCCTGTTATCGATGTGGACAGGAAGGGCATTTTGCTCGGGAATGTCCTCAAGTGACTTTTGCACCATCCCAGCAGATGAGTTCAGGTAGTGTGGTACAGCCAGTAGTACAACCAACAGCTCCAGTCATGCCTCAGAGTAGTGGCAGAGGTAGAGGGAGAGGGGCAGCCTCTACTTCAGCAGCAGGTTCCCGAGGTGGAAATCCGGTAGCCCCAGCACGGATTTTCACTGTGACACAGGAGGAGGCGAACACGTCAAACACAGTGGTGTCAGGTAAGCTCATCATTGGGTGTTCAGATGTGTATGCTTTGATGGACCCCGGTGCTTCTCATTCCTTTATTGCTTCGCGAGCCATAGAGAGATTGGGTTTGATGATTTCTGAGTTAGAGTATCCTCTCTGGGTCAGTGGACCCAAGTGTGACCCATCAGTGGCAGTGTCAGTCTGTCATTTCAGTCCAGTGTTCATAGAGGGTAGATGCCTTCCAGCTGACCTCGTGGTTCTAGACTTGACAGATTTTGATGTCATTCTAGGGATGGATTGGTTATCTGCATATGGTGCGACCTTGGACTGTAAAGAGAAGGTAGTTAGTCTCAGAGACCAGAATGGGTCAGAGTGTGTCTTCAGAGGAGACAGGAGGGGTACACCCAGAGGTTTGATTTCAGCCCTTCAGGCTCGTCGTTTGCTTAGGAGGGGTTGTCAGGGGTTTCTAGCTCATGTGAGGGAGCTAGATAGTCAGGTTAGGGAACCAGCCGCAGTAACAGTAGTTCGAGACTTTCCAGATGTGTTCCCAGACGACTTACCAGGACTACCACCTGATAGGGAGATAGAGTTTGAAATAGAATTGCTGCCTGATACCAGACCTATCTCTATTCCTCCCTACAGGATGGCGCCAGTAGAGTTAAAGGAGTTGAAAGAACAGTTGCAGGATTTGGTAGATAAGGGTTTCATCCGCCCTAGTACCTCACCTTGGGGTGCTCCAGTGCTCTTTGTCAGAAAGAAGGATGGATCCCTCAGACTTTGTATCGACTACAGACAGTTGAACAAGGTCACTACCAAGAATAGGTATCCTTTACCAAGAATAGGTATCCTTTACCGAGGATTGATGATCTATTCGACCAGCTAGCTGGAGCAGGTTGTTTCTCTAAAATAGATCTGAGATCCGGGTATCATCAGTTGAGAGTTAGAGAGGCAGATGTGCCAAAGACAGCTTTCAGGACCATATATGGGCATTATGAGTTCTTAGTGATGTCGTTCGGGTTGACTAACGCCCCTGCAGCATTCATGGATCTCATGAACAGAGTTTTCAGTGAGTATCTGGATCACTTTGTTATTGTTTTCATTGACGATATCTTAGTGTATTCCAGAGATGCAGAGGAGCATGCCCAGCATCTGAGGATAGTTCTGCAGACACTGAGAGAGCATGGTTTGTATGCCAAGTTCTCTAAGTGTGAGTTTTGGTTGAGGAGCATTTCCTTCTTGGGACACGTATTATCAGCAGAAGGGATTGAGGTAGACCCCAAGAAGATAGAGGCTGTAGCTAACTGGCCCATACCCACTACAGTGACTGAGATTAAAAGCTTTTTGGGACTGGCAGGTTACTACAGGAGGTTCGTTAAGGACTTCTCGAAGATAGCTGCTCCTATGACCAAACTGACTCAGAAGAACCAGAAGTTTGTCTGGTCAGACCAGTGTGAAGAGAGCTTTGAGGAGCTCAAAAGGAGATTGACATCAGCACCAGTGCTAGCTCTGCCTGTTAGTAACGAGGATTTCACAGTGTTCTGTGATGCATCTCGAGTGGGATTGGGCTGTGTTTTGATGCAGAGTGATAGAGTGATTGCTTATGCTTCGAGACAGTTGAAGAAGCACGAGTTGAATTACCCCACCCATGACCTAGAGATGGCAGCAGTTATCTTTGCACTCAAGATGTGGAGGCATTACCTCTACGGGGTTAAATGCGAGATCTTCACTGATCACAAGAGTTTACAGTACATCTTGAGCTAGAGAGAGCTGAATTTGAGGCAGAGAAGATGGGTAGAATTGCTCAGTGATTATAATTGTAAGATCCAGTATCATCCGGGTAAGGCGAATATTGTGGCAGACGCCCTAAGCCGGAAGTCACTAGGTAGTTTATCCCATATAGCAGCAGAGCGGAGACCAATAGTGATGGAGCTTTATAAGCTCATTGAGGAAGGGTTACAGTTAGAGTTGTCTGGTACGGGTGCATTGATAGCACAGATGAGAGTGCCACCAGTGTTTCTGGAGCAGATAGCTCAGAAACAGCACGAGGACCCAGAGTTGATGAAAATTGCCAGGACTGTTCAGTCAGGCAACAGTGCCGAGTTCAGATTTGACAGCAAAGGGATCCTTCGCTATGGGAGTCGACTTTGTGTACCAGATAGTAGCAGTCTGAAGGAAGACATTATGAGGGAAGCTCATAATGCGAGGTATAGTGTTCACTCAGGAGCCACCAAGATGTATCAGGATCTGAAGAGGGTCTATTGGTGGCCAGCCATGAAGAAAGAAGTGGCGCAGTTCGTGACAGCTTGTGAAGTTTGTCAGAGGGTGAAACTGGAACATCAGAAGCCGGCTGGAATGCTTAACCCACTGCCGATTCCAGAGTGAAAATGGGAGAACATAGCTATGGATTTTGTAGTGGGCTTACCGGCAGCGTCCAACAGGATAGACTCTATATGGGTGATTGTGGACAGACTCACGAAATCTGCTCATTTCATTCTAGTGCAGAGTAACTATTCTGTAGATAAGTTGGCACAAGTATATCTGGATGAGATAGTGAGATTACATGGAGTTCCGATGTCTATAGTTTCAGACAGAGGACCTCAGTTCACCTCTCGATTTTGGCGAAGTCTGCAGAGTGCGATGGGCACGAGGTTGGATTTTAGCACTGCTTTCCATCCGCAGACTGATGGACAGTCAGAGAGGACCATCCAGACCATTGAGGATATGCTCAGAATGTGTGTGTTAGACTTTGGCGGTTCTTAGAGGCAGCATCTACCTCTGGTGGAGTTTGCCTACAATAACAGTCATCATGCTAGCATCGGGATGGCTCCTTATGAAGCGTTATATGGAAGGAAGTGCAGATCACCTGTTTGCTGGGAAGAGGTAGGAGAGAAAGCTCTTGCAGGACCAGAGTTGGTAGAGATTACCAGTAGAACAGTGCCTATGATCAGAGAGAGGATCAGAACAGCTCAGAGTAGACAGAAAAGCTATGCGGACGTTCGCAGGAAACTGTTAGAGTTTCAGGAGGGTAGCATGGTATTGCTGAAAGTGTCTCCAATGAAAGGAGTGGTTCGTTTTGGAAAGAAAGGCAAATTAGCTCCATGGTACATTGGACCCTTTGAGATTTTGCAGAGGATCGGAAATGTGTCGTATAAGCTGGATTTACCTACTTCTATGGAGCGAATTCACCCGGTATTTCATGTTTCTATGCTACGGCAGTTTGTGTCAGATCCGAGTCAGGTTCTGAGTGAGCCTGATGTGGAGATTCTTAGAGATCTCACCTATGTAGAGCAGCCAGTACGGATTCTGGACACACAGATCAGACAGCTAAGAACCAAGGAGATTCCGATAGTGAAAGTCCTGTGGAACCACCATAATCTAGAAGAGTGCACCTGGGAGACGCGGGAGTCTATGCTCCAGCAGTATCCATATCTGTTTTGAGGTTAGTTTTCCTCCTTTTTATGTGTTTATTTGTTTGTTTGAGGCACATTCGAGGACAAATGTTCTTAAGGGGGGGGAGAATGTAATACTCGGTTAGAGTCCGGCATCAGAATTCCTGTCGTCCGGTGGAATCCAGGATGTCGAATGGCTCTAGAAGGGAAGCTTTATGTTTTTTCTAACGTAATGTAGCATGTTTTAATGGTTTTAAGTTAAATGGACCTTAGTGTTTGAAAGAAAAGAACCAAGGCAGAAAAGCCAGGTTCGGCCGCCGAACATGCATGGCTTTCGGTTTCACGTGTGGCCGCCGAAGGTGGTCTGGCCAGCCACCTATAAAAGGCCCTCAGTCGGTTGAAAGGATAAGTATTGCCGTTCCCTTTCACTTTCTGAGGTGAGACCCTGTCCTTCAGAAGTTTTCTTCATGTTTTCTTCATGTTTTCATCAAATCATGTAAAGGTTTGATTGATTTTTATGTTCTTTTGAAGGTTTTGAGCTAAAAACACAAAGTTGTGAAATTTGGAGAGTTTAAAGGAGAGTTGCTCCAAAACTCCACGTTAGGATCGTTCATCTTCTTGGTTTCAAGAGGTAAGTGAAGATCCTGAGTTTGTTTTCATGATTTATGGAAGAGTTTTGAGGTTTTGGGGAGAGTTGCATGTTTAGGGTAAAAGAGAGTATTTTTGATATTTTTGTGAAACAGCTTGTATATGTGTTATATGTTTTGTGTTGTTGGGGTTTTTAAGTAGGTTCTGACCCCTTTGAGCATATACTTAGGTGTATGCATGTTGAGGAGTTAAGGTGTTTGCGTTTGGGAAGTTTTGGTGCATTTTGGCGTGAGGCAGAGCAAGGTTTTGCCTTGCTGATGAACCCAGCTTCGGCCGCCGAAGAAGGGTTCGGCCGCCGAATGTGTGAGGAGGTGACTTCAGTTGCCTAAGCTTGCCCCCGAGCCTTTGGACTTTCGGCTCTGGAGGGGAGTTTCGGCCGCCGAAGGTGCAGCCGAAGGTTAGAGACTTTTGTCTCTGGAGTGTCTTTCAGCCCCCGAAACTTGCCCCCGAAAGGGTTCGGCTGCCGAAAGTTGAGCTTCGGCCGCCGAAGGTGCATGAGTTTCGGCTCTGGAGAGGACTTTCAGCCGCCGAACCTGCCGCCGAAAGTGTCCTGTCCAGCCTTCCTTTGTATGCTTTGCATGGATATTTGAGTGAGTGTAAGGGGATTCTTGGGGAGTTTAATAGAGTTGTTCATAAGCTAGTTTGGTCCCTCATTTGAGTCCATCTGTGTAGGCATAGACCAGAGGAACCAGATAGAGCAGTAGTTAGTACTGCTCCAGAGTTTACAGAGCCTGCAGAGTCAGTCCAGATAGCCAGAGGTGAGTGGAACTAAACTTAATACTCGTTTTAATTGAGACTGAATGCTGTTAGCATCTTTCATGCACCAGGATATGCAATAGGTTGATTGCATTAGAATCCACTAAGATGTTGCATTGCATACTTATTTGTTGATGTGGGTGAATGCTGAATGATCCAATAGTTCCAGACAGGAAGTCCAGGACCCCATTCTACGGCCTGGCAGGTATAGGAAAGTCCAGGTGCCCAGTCTACGCCCTGGCAGGTATAGTAAAGACCATGTGCCCAGTCTACGCCCTGGCAAATGGTAAGGACAGGTGTTATATACATGTATACATATACAGTACAGGAAGACCAGGACCTCAGTCTACGGCCTGGCACGGCACAGTTACTGGGACTATGTGGTGACAGATTTACCCTTGATGTGACTTGTCTGTGATATGATGCATTCCATAAGATCATGTGTTAATGACTTGTTTTACTGTTCTACTCACTGGGCTATAGAGCTCATCCCACTCCCTTAACCCCAGTCTTGCAGGTTCAGTGTACAGTGTACAAGGGAAGTCCAGCAGAGTACAAGAAGAGAGAAGAGTGTTGTAATAGACTATTGTGGACATGTAATATTCAAGAGCTGTACCAGTTGTGTATAAAGTTAGAATTGTGCTTGACTTAATTATGTTTGTGTTGTAAATCCTTTGTATACATGGTCTGTTTATATAACTGTTTTACAGAATATGTGAAAAACCAGACTTAACAGGTATGAATTAACCCATCTAGAGCAAGCTCTAGTCAAGGGTACAGAGTACAGAGATAGTGCATGCACATGTTAAGTCTTGGTCCAGAGAAAAGTTTTATTTTCACAGAAAATGTATGACCATGTATGAGATTTTACAGGTACTCAGAGAGTATAGCAGGCTTGCTACGGGTTCTGGCGGCCTTAAGCCGACCTGAATCCTAGCGCCGGTGACGGTCCATTTTAGGGTCGTTACATAGGGCATGACAAGAACACTATAAAAAGACCTCTAAAGCTGCCGCACACCCCATAGAGACAATTCTCCCCATTCGGCCAAGAAGGGCAGCCACACTCCAAGGCTTTTCCACCTCCAATTCGGTTCTTCTTTCTTCTTCTTTTCTTTAATTTTCTGTTTTGGTTCAGCTATGAGAGGCTGAAACCTTTTATTCTAGTTGAAGAGTGGTTGAAACTTTAGTTGTTTTATGGATTGTGAGATCTGAACATAAGTTGGTTGTCTTTGGTTTATTCAATATTCATACAATTTCATGCTTGATTCCATTATTGCTCTATTATTTTGATCAATGTGGCCACTTGATTCTTGATTTTAAGGTAATATATTATTGGTTTGAATAGTTTTAAGTCCGTAATTGCTTGGATTGTTCAAACATAAGAACACTTGGTGCAAAAACTAAGAAAATTGTATGATCTAGCAACATCTAATGCGTTTGAGTAGCTAGGATTGGCTCTCTCTATTTCTTCATGCAATTAACAATTGTTTTGATGCTTAAGGCCCAAGGACATTCCAAGGCCCAAGGATATTCCTTGACAATTTGTTAATTAGTAATTAATTAGAGGACATTCCCTAATTGGTTTAATCATAAGGAGAGATATGGTGGTGAGAAGCGTTTTCCATCTTCATAACTAATCTATTGAATCAATCAAAAGAACATAAATTTCAATGATCAATCCCAACAACTGAAGTGGATCCAATTCTTCAACTAGATCTTTCTTATTATTGATTTCTCTTTATTTTTATTATTTGCTTTACTTTTATTGCTTTCCTTTTATTGCTTTCAGTTTTAGATCAATTAAATCAATATCAAAACCCACCATTTTATTTTCAGTTTAGTTGGTTTCAGTTTTATCTCGTTTCAGTTTATTTCGCTTTCAGTTTGTTTCGCTTTCAGTTTATTTCGCGTTCAATTTATTTTGCTTTCCGTTTATTTCGCTTTCAGATTACTTCTCTTTCAGTTTATTTTTGTTTCAGTTAATTATCTTGGTCTTGAAAAGGAAAATAGATAAGTTTTCAATTCTCTGTGGATTTGATCCTTTACCACTATCTGCAGTAGTAATATTGTTGATAACCGGAAAGGTTATTTTTGACCGATTTCGACAACCGCGAGTCACCCCATTTCTCTTAACAGGATATTGGGTGGCCTCAGGATCTTTTGGCCCACCCTCAGTTCTAAAGAATCTAGCTACCATAGCCAGAAAGTATTCATTTTTCTCTTCCAGTTCGACATTCTTCTTTTCTAGCGCCTCACTGCGCTAATCTCATTACTCAAAAGCAAGGGACATCCCTTCCTGTGTTGGGCACTCATTTACCCAATCCAACAACTCTTCAACTGAGCATCCACTCGTGAGTTTCTTTTCGTCATTCCTTTATATTACTCGCAGATCTTTCTTGCTCTAATACCAATTGTCACGGTTTCAGATTTTGACACTGGCCTGAAACCGTGCAGCACCTGGTTTGAACTCTTTTTAAGTCAAGTCACCCAGTAAATTCAGGCGTACACTTGCATAACGGAATATTTGGGTTAGGACCTGCCGTCCTGTTATCATAAAAACGGGGTTAAACTACAAATATTCAATCAAATATCATCAACCAATAATCATAGCAACACCAGCACATCAAATATAGCAACTCAACACTGTGATTTAATGAATGAGCTACTTATTTTATTTCAAGGGCAAAATAGTCATTACACAATCATAGCAACGATTCTCTCACAACTTATAGATAGGGGATGATCTACAAGGAGTTGAGGCACTATCTAGAGACTCCCCAAGCCTACAATGGCTAGCTGGGCCCAGTCCTTATTGGTGGCAAACTGGTCACTCCCTCATAAAGAGTTTTAGAAACAAATAGGCTTGTTGTAGGAGGAGATATCAACATGTCTCATATGACACTCCTAAAATAAATACATGGAAATAAATTACAACAAATTATCTCGGTTTTTATCTTCCCACTAATTTATACTGATTTATCTCAATATTGCTTTCTAGGAATTCTAATGTTGAAAAATTACGTTTTTAATCCCTGAAAATCTATGACCTTAACACCTGGCTTGGTGGGTTTGTCCTGAATGTGGGAGTCGGGACCTATCACCAACGCAGAAGGAAGGGCAATTTTAGAAGGGTTAAGGCTGGCATGGGATATGGGCTGGAGGAACGTTATTATAGAATGCGATAATGCAGCAATCATTCAGTTTATAAATCAAGAGGCTGAGCCCCCGATGCAGCTTCACTTCCTTTTTTAGGCAATTCAGATCATGATCAAGAGGAATTGGGATGCTAGGTTTGCACACATATACCGGGAAGCAAATATGCTAGCGGACGGACTTGCCGATCTTGCACAAGCGTTCCCCAAAGGTGTCCACAGGATCTCAGCTCCTCCAAGCACCATCAACATGTAGTTGTTTTACGATTAGTATAGGAATGGCTTCCACTAGATTTGTTTATGTCTAGTGTCGGTTAAGACTCCTCTTTATAACCAAAAAAAATGGCGAATGAAGTTAAAAGTTGAAGTCAACATATGAAAAGAACTATGAAGTCTAGATTTTTTAATAAAAAAAATCATTTAAATTGATTTCCTATTTATAAAAATACATTTATTATTAAAAAAATCAATAATAAAAATCAATTTGGGTAAATATATCTATATAAATCAACAGCAGTACACCCATCACTGCTTACAGTTGAAGTACCCAAAATAATTAACGCATTGTTACGACTAGTGTATTAATATTTAATTTTATTATCACTAGTATTGATAAAATTACTCTGTTTCTTGCACACATCCAGGGTGAAGGTCATAATCACACACCTGACAAGAGAATGCCCAGAACCTCCCTTGCCTTTTACAAGAGTCGCAAACATAGGCTTTTGCCATGTCTAATTTCAATTCATGTTGATGCTTTATGTCCTTCACTTGCTGAGGCAATGCATCTCCTTCCTTTTTCAACCCTGCTTCTATCTCTGCAATCCTCCTCTCTGTGAACGGGAAGGCCTTGGCACCATACGAAGAAATCATCCCCTTCCCATCTGTGCTAATAGTCTTTCCATCCTCCCCAATCATCACCAAAGCAGGAATCCCTTTAATGTTGAATATCCTACACAGGTCTTGACGGGTCCTATCCTCGTATGGAATGGCAAGCCATGGCATGTTACTTAGGTTGGTATTAAATTCTATAAGGTCTCGATCTGTGGACACCAATACAATTTCGAAGCATCCATTCCTTGTGGTTACCAGCTCATTGTAAGCTTTTACAAGTTGGGTAGTAAAGGCACGGCTAGGAGGGCACCAGTATGCTCCAAAATAGAGGCCTATTGTTTTCCCAACAAGTTCGGATATTGTCATCTGCATAAAGTTTACAAAAAATGACATATTACATATAATAAAAAAACAAGGCCAAGTTAATATGTTACAATTGGGATAAAAGTAAATTACCTGTCTACCATCTCTAGATAAAACATAATTTCGTCCTTCGTGCGCCAAAAGCTGTTCTAGTTTTCCACCTCGGCGCTTTTCATCATCAATAGCCCTCAGTTCCTCTCTTCTCCTCCAGGTGAAGGGAAATGCTTGGGAACCATAGTCCTCTATCAACCCAATCAGATCTTCTTCAATTGATATTTCATCTGAAGCCAATGAAACAAATGATGGAATGCGATTGATGCCATAGATTTCACTCAATTTTCTGTTCAATTCCACATCAAATGGAACTGCAAGCCACGGTATGCACTTGAAGTGCTCCTTGAATCCATCCTCATCACGGTCAAAGGAGATTAAGATAATCTCTAGATTTTTACCCTCATCTCTCAGGCTGTTATAAAGTTGCACAAGCTGAGGAACAAAGGTTTTGCATGGCCTGCACCAGTTTGCCGAGAAGAAGAGGCAGATTATCTTCCCATCACATGATGATAAGGGTACCTGAAGTTAGCGTAAAAGAAAACAAGACTTTTATATCAGTCTTCTAATTAATTCATTGAAAACTTTACCCAAGCTTCAGTAGTTTTCTTTTTCATATTGAATTCTCCATTTTCAGTAACTTATAAAGCCTTTTCTAATCTATAAGCTGGTGCATCAAAGAAAAAGCTTTTAGCACTAATTACACAGCACAGTTTTGTAGTATGCGTGAAGAATAAAGAATAAAATATTTAAAAAATAAAAACAAGGACTTGCCTTTCCTTCAACGGAAATAAGAAAATCAACCCCTTGGGATGCTAAGACCGTCGCAAAATCTCTTCTGTCAATAGGCTTGGCTTGGTTATCAGGCCCTGCCATTATAACCACGAGTAAAAGCTGGTATCCACCCTCCCTCTTTTATATGCTTTCCTTGAGACGTGTTGATCAAAAGAAAGAGAGAGAAAATTACAGGAGAGTGTTATTCCTCCACAAAAAGAATCTTGGACGGGTACATATGTAAAATTCTCTGTTCCTATTACTTTATTTTTTGTATCACTTTATTTCTCTGCCTAATAAAGATTTCTCTGTAGATAACTAGAGCATTAATGCCTTTTTCTAAAGAACGTGAAACACAGAGGAGTGCGAATGCATGTGGAGCACACCCGATGACTATTAAGAACCAACACCATACAATGTAAACCAAAAAAAAAAAAATTAATGAACAGAAAATCATCTGTTTCATATATTCTCACCATCTCTCGAGCAAAAAGACAAGGTTTCCAATTCTTAAAAAAAGTCCAAACTTTTAGAAGAGAATCTATGACATTTCTCCTCATGGAAATGACAGCACACTTGCCTAAATGAATCTAATACTAATTCCGTCCAAACCAGAATAAGGCCTACCATAGTGTGAGAAGGATACATTTTGTTGATCTTATGCCAGTGCATGCCCTGTATATATGAGCTAGTACAGCTTTTGGTACATTTTTTGAGCCGGCAGTGACAAATCAGTTGATGATGCCAATTTTTTGGGTTGTTTCCATTTCACGAGGAATATTAGAGAATGTTCCCAAGCAAAGCATAGCTTAGAAAACCCTAGAGGCTAGAGCAGAGCATAAACCTGAGGCGACAATTTGCTAAGCGGCTCGGACAAGAGATAACAATTTGATGGATACAATATTGTGCCGTCACACACAATTGTTGAATAAATTACCTTTGGTTTATCACAGTTTTCTTTTTTTGCCAGTGATTATCACGATTTTCGAAGAACGAAAAAGGCAACAATTTCATCAATCACCTGAGATTTCTGCATGGACTAGCTACCACAACTCCTAATTAATTCGGTAATCAAATTCCAATAAGAAAACAAAGAAAAAATACAAAATTAAAAAAAGAAAAAAGAAGAAGAAGAAAGAAACCCACTAGAAGCTATGTTTCGGGTCTTTTGCTTTTTATCCATTGCAGAACAAATTCTAAAGGAGTTAGGCTCACAGCAAGTACCAAGGAATATAGCAGTAGAAGTACCTTAATAGTTTCTGACGATGGATGGATCAAGCCTGTGGGCTTTGGAAGAGAAAGATGGGGATTTTACTATAGATTCCAAGAGAAGGGGAATGTGCGAGCGAGCACATAGGTAGGTTATCGTGAGAAGAGAATAGATGCATCCAAATTGTAGGCAGGCAAGCAAGCGTTCACTTTTTAGGATAAATAGGGAGTCTTTATCTATCGCATAATAATACGTGCAAGTAGATCATACCTCATGTAGCCACGGGTATATTCCATTTCCCCAGTTATGCTCTTAGCTCATTTAATTATTAATACAGGCTTAAGAGAAAATTATTGATATCAATTAAGAGATCAAAACCCAAAAAATATACCACTAAAGATGTTGGACGAAACTGACAGTGAAAATAAGCAGCCGCTTCTTATTCTTCAAATACAAACTGGAAACCAATTACATATAAAATATATATAATAGTTTTATCAGTGTCATATTTAACATATATTATCAATTGGACGAAATAAACATATTACGAAAATGAACATAAAATTGAGAACGCACAGTAATCCCTGATCAGCCAATGAGCTTTTCTAGGACTAATTGATGGCCAAAATTGACCTCTGAGCCAATGCACTCTTTCAAAGAGTAGAGCAGCTTCAGTGATTAGCCGTTGATAGAGAAAGAGAAATCGTCCTCAGTCATTGCTCTGGAAGAGCAGAATTCCCCTTCACTTGCATTGGAACTTAAGTCATCATCGTTGTCTCTCTCCTTCAACTCCTCGATCTTGTCTACAGCCTCCCTCAAATCCCACCTTCTCTCTACTCTCCATTCACAGCAGCACATCCCTATCTTCAAGAGCTTCAGCATCTCGCCCTCGCCATTCTTAGTCCCTCTCATATCCATATCAAACACCTCTCCCGTCCATTCTTCTCTGACAACCGAATTCACCCAAGTTGCCAGATCAGCATTGGCGCCTTTACCTTGTCTAAGATAATTGGCCGGAAATTTACCGGTCAACAGTTCCAGTATAAGGATGCCGAGACTCCACACATCGGTCTTCCTTGTGGTGCGGTCACTTCGGGTGAATTCTGGGGACTTGTAGGCAACCATAACTTGTTGAGCATGAGGTTTGTTTACCACAGGCACCAACCCGTAGTCCGTCAAGAGGGGCTCGAAAGTATGGTCCAGAAGCACGTTAGAGGATTTCAGGTGGCCATGCGGTAGAGTTAGCGTAGGGAACTCTTTGTGGAGATAGGCCAAACCCCTTGCTACCCCTTTGACGATCTTTAGGCGAGTCGGCCAGTCAAGCGCTGGTTGTCCAGAGGCCCGCTTAGCTGATGACAAAAATTTCCGTTCTTTTAGTTTAAAGTTTGGTACGTTAAAGATTGTGCCTGTTGTATTGTAGCTACAAAATGTAAAAGATGAGAGAAATAGTAATACCATGAAGATGACTAGCCAAACTCCCATTTTCAACAAAGTCAAAAATCAAAAGCTTTTCATCTTTTCTATAGTAGAATGCGACGAGAGGAAGCAAATTACGATGTGACAATCTTCCCAGCCTACTCATGTGCTCTTGAAATTCTTGCTTACCCACGTTATTCATTTCCCTAAACCTCTTCACAACCATAGCAGGCCCATCTAAGAGAAGTGCCTTATATGATGACCCAAAATTCCCGCTGCCCAAAACCTCAGCAGAGGCCCTCAGAAGGTCTTGCAAGTCAAATCTCTCCCTGTCGTTCCTTACTAAATGTAACTGGCCTTTGTGATCGTTATCGGGGGATCGAGCAAATTCATTTTGACCCATAACGGCAAATTTGGTTTGGGCTTTAGTCCCTTGGACTTGGAGTTGCTTCACCTGGGTCGTTTTCTTTCGGCTGCCACGGAAATAGGCAAATGCAATCAGTACAGCTAATGCAATCACACTCGCGGTAACTACCACGATTATTATTATGGTCTTCTTCTTGGAGGACTTGCATGCAGACAGCGGCTTTCCACATAGGCCATCGTTCCCTGCTTCGTACAAAATTTGAATTATTAATTTTCATCATGATACATGGAGAGAGCAACCACACAAAAAGAATAAAAATTATTTATTTTTTAGAGCAGGATCATACATAGATCAATTACAAAAATCACCTGCAAAAGAAGTTGGATTGATGCTGGCAAGGGCAGCCGGAATTTCACCGTTCAAATGGTTATTGGACACGTTAAACAATGAGAAATTTTGTTGAAAGTCTGGTATCTGGCCTTCAAATTGATTATTCTCGAGGCTGAGTCTGACAAGCTTGGACAAGGGAAGAAGCGAAGAAGGGATTGGCCCAGTGAAGTTGTTATTTGCCAAATACAGTTGGATCAGGGAGTTCATTCCAGCAAAAGCATCGTCAGCAAGTTCACCCGAGAATTTGTTAGAGGACAAATACAAGGCCCTCAAGGAAGCGAGTTTATTCAACGCAGGCAATGGACCCTCAAAGCTATTGTTCATGAGGCTCAAGGCTCTCAACTTAGGCAACTGCACGAGTAAGTCTATATCAATCTTGCCAGAGAGGCCCATGCTCTCCAGAGCCAACTTATCAATCGCACCATCTTTGCAATGCAAACCAACCCAATTGCATGGATTGACTGTCTCGTTCCAATTGTAAAGCGCCTCGGAATTAGTCAGCAAGTTCTTGAAGGTGATGAGGATGGCAGCATTACTATCACTGGACGATGAAGTTGGTAAAAAGAATAATAATAGCAACGGAATCCAACATTCTACCGCTCGACCCATAATGAAGCATAAATGAATATGGTGATAGGGTAATGGTACTTGGAAGGGAATATGAAATGAAATGCTGCATGGGAAAGAGACAAATTAATATATATAATCGAGGAGGCCCCCTTAACTAATAGAGAATGAGCTGTTAATGAAGGAGGCCGGCGTTCTGAGCAAGTGATAAATTCTTTGTGTTGGTCCCACGGCTAATTTTGATGTTTAATGCCTTGTATTTAGCATTTGCTTTTATGGTAATGCTAACAAATTAATAACAATAATGATGTTTTCTTGTTGGTCAGCCGTCTGTAATAATAATAATAATAAATTAAAAGACGACAATATGACTCCGACTTCTATGTTGCAAGAAGATGTCTTCGATGATATTTTGTGAATTATAACGACTGATTAGCCTAGAATTTGCTTTTGCAATTAATTGAAATGAGAGATAAGTCCATCCATATTTAATATGGATTAATTAAATTTTATTAATATAAAAAAATTTAATTTATTTTTTTTGAGATTTAATAAAAATTTTAAAAAAGTAATATAATAAAAACACATTAAACAAAATATATTACACCTTTTCCATTAAAATTTATAGTTTTTTTATCGTCAAAATTAAATTATTTAAATTTAATTTATTATTATAGATTATAAAAAATAAATATAATAATATAGTAAGTAAATATTGATAGATAGATCAGTTATTTAATTTTAGGAACTGTATAATCATAAACTTAATTTTTTTTATTTAAATATCGTCTCTCATATATAAATAAATTATAATCTCTATTGTAAAATACAACAAAATATTATTTTTCTAAATGATATTAGAATCATTCCCATAAAAATTTTTTTTCTCTCGTCAAGTTTTAAATTTTTAAAAACTTAAAACTCTTATTCTTTTGTGTTATCTATCTAGGGTAATATTTGTTTCTTACCGTCTACCTAGAGAGAACGCCAAAGTCGCCTTATAGCTCTCTTGTCAAATCTGTGGTTCGTTTACCGTTTGGGTGTTGGGTGAAGACAGTTTTTTTTATACTGTTAACTGGATTAGGTTTTGTTATTTTCCTTTAATTTGAAGGCAGAGGAGTATAGAGTTTTGATTGAAATAGTTTCTGACAGTAAAACCCATATTATTAAAATTAATCCAACATCTTCGGTAGCGTCTGAAACAGATAAAACATGTCTTATTTCCTCTTCATATAAATGAATCATTGATTCTGGTGGCACGGAACACATGACAGATAATCATTATATTTTTACTAGTTTTCGATCTCATAAAACACTTTATTCTATTATTATAGCTGATGGGTCAATCTATAATATTGAGAGTTCTCGAACTGTTAAATGTACTTCTTTTTATTATTCTATCATCTGTGCTAAGTTTACCCTATAATGTTGAGGGTCCCCCAGCTCGTGTGATAATCAGATTGCTCTTCACACTACTTCCAATCCAGTACCATGAACGAATTAAACATATTGAAGTTGACTGTTATTTTATCCGTGAGAATACTCAATAAAATTTAATATCTACCAGTTATGTGAAGACAGGAGAGCAATTGGGTGATCTATTCATCAAAATTTTAAATAGATTTCAAATAAAATATTTTTCTAATAGATTGGGCATTATAAATATTTATAATTCAACTTGAGGGAGAGTGTTATAGGTTATAGAAAGTAAATATAATAATATAGAAAATAAATTTGGGCATGATAAATATTTATGATTCAACTTGACATGTGTAACAGCCCGGAAACCGAACTGCTACCGGCACTAGGATCCAGATCGACTTAAGGTCGCCGGGACCCGTAGTAAGCCTGCTATACTGTCTGTGTACCTGTGAAATCCCATACATGATCATACATTTTCTGTCAAATCATTAAAACTGTTCTTTCCTCCAGGGCTTAACCTGTGCATGCACTGTTTCTGCTCTCTCTTATCCTTCTCTAAGCGGATAAACTCATAATGTTAAGCTTGGTTTTCTCATATACATCAACAATAAAAGATACATAAATATATAAACTGATCATGTATATACAACTGGAGATTACTCTAACTGATCAAGCACAAGTCTATACATCTTATTACACAACTACAATCTCTTTACATATACATGTCCACACTAGCTATTACATAACTCTTCTTCCATACCCTGCTGAACTCCCTCTGGACTCTGAACCTGCAAACCTGAGGAATAGGGGAGAGGGATGAGCTATACAAGCCCAATGAGCAGAACTATATAAACCATAAGTTGAAAACATGATCTCATGGAATGCACTACAGCACATCATCTCAGGGATAGACATGACCACCAACAATCTCACTGAAAGGATGCCTGGCCTAGCCAGGTCTGACAACC
This sequence comes from Manihot esculenta, assembly GCF_001659605.2. Lineage (NCBI taxonomy): Eukaryota > Viridiplantae > Streptophyta > Magnoliopsida > Malpighiales > Euphorbiaceae > Manihot > Manihot esculenta. Next base: position 34,055,434 of record NC_035176.2, on the reverse strand, counting down.
TCAATCTGCCTGGCCCGGCCAGGTCTTACACTCTGCCTGCCTGGCCCAGCCAGGTCTTACTATCTCTGCTGCCTGATCTAGTCAGGTCTTACCTACAGATGGCTGCCTGGCCCGGCCAGGTCTTATAACAGAGTTTGAGCTATTGGAGTCGCCTTGGTCTATCCACAGCCTCATACACATCGTATATGCAATGCGTCAACTTCGTGCAACTAATGCAAACACCCTACTATACTCTTATGATGCATGACATATGCTCAAAATAGTTTAGTTCTGAAAAGAGAAGTTCCACTCACCTCTGGCTGACTCTGTACTAACTCTGCAGGTTCTGAAATAGTGCTCACTGCTGCTCTCTGGGGTTCCTCTGGTCCGTTCCTACACAGGTGGACTCAAATGAGGGACCAAACTAACTCAAGAACCTCTCTAAAACACTCCCCAAAAACCCTCTACAAGATCCCCAAACAAGCACATAAAACATGCAAAAGAAAGCTGGACAGGGCACTTTCGGCGGCAGGTTCGGCGGCCGAAACCCCTCTCTTTGGTGAAAAACATGAAAAACATGAAAGTCAACTTAGGAGAGGCTGGAACTCACCTCTGGCTGCAAGTGGAGGAGAAATATCCTCCTTCCATTGACCTTTGGCCCTTAAATAGGTGGCTGGCCAGACCACCTTCGGCAGCCGAACGTGAATCCGAAACCATGCAATGTTCGGCGGCCGAAAGTGACCTTCGGCGGCCGAACCTTTGCATTTCTCCCTTGTTGCTTTTCTTTTCAAAACTCATTTCCTTTCACACTTGAAAACTTTCAAAAACTCTTAAAACACACATGAAAACATATGTCTTACCCTTCTCGAGGGTTCCGACACCCGAGATTCCACCAGACGATAGGAATTTTAAGGCCGGACTCAAGCCGGGTATTACATTCTCCCCCCCTTAAGAACATTCGTCCCCGAATGTTCCTCAAACAACGAAACACATAAACACATAGAAATGGGGAAAACCTAACCTTAAAACAGATATGGATATTGCTGGAGCATCGACTCCCGTGTCTCCCAAGTGCACTCTTCTAGATTATGGTGGTTCCACAGGACTTTCACCATTTGTATCTCCTTGTTTCTCAGCTTTCGAATCTGGGTGTCAGTGATCCGCACTGGCTGCTCGACATAGGTGAGATCGCTTAAGATTTCCACCTCAGGCTCACTAAGAACCTTCTCTGGATCTGACACAAACTTTCTCAACATAGAAACATGAAATACCGGGTGAACTCGTTCCATCGATGCAGGTAAATCCAGCTTATACGACACAGGCCCGATCTTCTGCAAGATCTCAAAGGGACCTATGTACCGTGGAGCCAATTTACCCTTCTTTCCAAAGCGAACCACTCCTTTCATTGGAGACACTTTCAGCAATACCATATCCCCCTCCTAGAACTCTATCTGCTTTCTACGGATGTCTGCATAGCTTTTCTGTCTGCTTACAGCTGTTCTGATCCTCTCTCTGATGATAGGCACTAACTTGCTGGTAAGCTCAACTAACTCTGGCCCTGCAAGAGCCTTCTCTCCTACCACTTCCCAGCAAACAGGTGTTCTGCACTTCCTCCCATACAGAGCTTCATAAGGAGCCATCCCTATGCTAGCATGATGGCTGTTGTTGTAGGCAAACTCCACCAGAGGTAGATGCTGCCTCCAAGAACCGCCAAAGTCTAACACACACATTCTCAGCATATCTTCTATGGTCTGGATGGTCCTCTCAGACTGACCGTCTGTTTGTGGATGGAAAGCAGTGCTGAAATCCAATCTTGTACCCATAGCAGCTTGCAGACTTCGCCAAAACCTGGAGGTGAACTGCGGTCCTCTATCTGATACTATCGACACTGGAACTCCATGCAGCTTAACTATCTCTTCTATATAGACCTGCGCTAACTTGTCCACAGAATAGTTGCTCCTGACTGGAATGAAGTGAGCAGATTTCGTCAGTCTGTCCACAATCACCCATATGGAGTCTAGCCTGTTGGACGTCGCCGGTAACCCCACTACAAAATCCATAGCGATGTTCTCCCATTTCCACTCTGGAATCGACAGTGGGTTAAGCATTCCAGCCGGCTTCTGGTGTTCTAGCTTCACCCTTTGACATGTCTCGCAGGCTGACACAAACTGTGCCACTTCCCTCTTCATCGTTGGCCACCAATACACCCTTTTCAAGTCTTGATACATCTTGGTGGCTCCAGGGTGAACGCTATACCTCGCATTATGAGCTTCCCTCATAATGTCTTCCTTCAAACTGCTATCATCTGGTACACATAATCTCTTACCGTGCCGAAGAATCCCCTCACTGTCAAATCTGAACTCTACACTGTTGCCAGACGGAACAGTCCTGGCAATCTTCACTAATTCAGGATCTTCGTGCTGTTTCAGAGCCACTTGCTCTAGAAACACTGGTGTAACTCTCATCTGTGCAATCAAAGCACCTGTACCAGATAACTGCAACTGTAGCCCTTCATCCATGAGTCTGTAAAAGTCCTTCACCACCGGTCTTCTCTCTACTGCAATGTGGGATAAACTGCCAAGTGACTTCCGGCTTAAGGCATCAGCTACAACATTAGCCTTACCCGGATGATACTGGATCTTGCAATCGTAATCACTGAGCAATTCTACCCACCGTCTCTGCCTCAAGTTTAACTCTCTCTGACTCAAGATGTGCTGCAGGCTTTTATGATCTGTATAGATCTCACACTTTACCCTATAGAGGTAATGCCTCCACATCTTAAGTGCAAAGATAACAGCTGTCATCTCAAGATCGTGTGTCAGATAGTTCAGCTCGTGCTTCTTCAGCTGTCTAGAAGCATAAGCTATCACTCTGTCTTTCTGCATTAACACACAACCTAATCCCACTCGGGATGCATCACAGAACACTGTGAAATCATCATCACTGTTCGGCAGAGCTAACACCGGTGCTGATAGAGCATAATTTAGTCCATTTTATATTAATATTATTGATAAATATTTACATGATTTCTGCTTAATTTAGTGCTTTTAATATTATTTTGCAGAAAATGGTGTAAAAGGACACTTTGGAGAAAATACCCCTAAAACTGCCTTATTTGGAGTAAAAGAGAGCAAGCCTGCCAAGTTGAAATCAAGTCAAGCTAAATATGGAAAGTTCTAAATAAGGAAAGTGGCAAAGAAGGAAAGAACATTCAGCCAAAGCCATTTGAAATTCGAATTTCAAATCAGCAAGTTGCCCTTTCCTTATTCAAGAAGCCATATCTCAAGCTGCCATAATTGAAGAGCCAAAGAAGGAAAGTATTTTGAAATTCAAATCTCCAATATTCATATTCAGATATTGGATTTCAAGATCTCACTCATTAAGGAAGCCAAATCTCAAGATCACATGTTCCCCACTTTATGCCATGCACAATCAAGTTTCCATAAAAGGCTCCACCTTCCTCTTTAGTGAATGGGCACACTCCAAAAATGTGGGCAGCCTCTTGGACACACCTTGGGCAGTATCTTGAAGATCTTGGACAGCAATTAAAAGACTAAAGAGCCCCCACTTGCATGCTCCACGTTTTTGCCTTCACCCATACACAAAGAAGGCACATAACTCACCAAGGGCACTTTGGGAAGTCTCCAAAAGACTCATGGATACTAAAAATGAAATAGGCAGCCTCTCAACACCTATTTAAAGGCCTCAAGAACACAAGAAGAGGCACAATTCAACTCTCCAAATTCGGCCAAGCAAGGGCAGCCACACTCCAAGGGGCTTCTCCCCTCAATTTCGGTTCTTCTTTCTTCTTTTCTTTAATTTTCTGTTTTGGTTCAGCCATGAGTGGCTGAAACCTTTATTCTAGTTGAAGTTTGGTTGAAACTAAGGTTGTTTAAAAGGTTGTGAGATCTGAACATAAAGTGTTTGCTTTTGATTTATTCAATATTCATGCAATTGTGCTTAATTATAAAGATTGCTTTGTTGTTTTGATCAAATTGGCCACTTGATTCTTGATTGCAAAGTTAATTGATTGTTGGATTAGGATATTTGTTAGTCCGTAATTGCTGGAAATATTCTTTCCATTGAACACTTGGTGTAAAAACCCAAGAAATTGCATGATCTAGCAACATCTCATGCGTTTGAGTAGCTAGGGTTTGGATCTTTCTTGTTCTTCATGCAATTGGCAATTGTTTTGATGTCTATGGCCCAAGGACGTTCCTTGGCAATTTGTTGATTAGTAATTGGTTAGAGGACGTTCCCTAATCAATTTGTTCATAAGGAAAGACATGGTGGTGAGAAGCGTCTTCCACCCCCATAACCAACCTATTGAGTTAATCAAGATTACCATGTTTCAATGATCAACCCAAACAACCAAAGTGGATCCATATCTTCAACTAGACCTTTCTCTTATTGATTTCCTCTTTATTTTTATTACTTGTTGTTTTAATTACTTTCATTAGTTGTTAATCAAATCATCTCAAAACCCCCCTTTTTACTTTCCTTGCACTTTACTTTTGTTCTATTTGCAATCACTTGCTTTCACTTGTGCTTTCAATTGGTTTGATTGGTCTTGATTAAGATAAATAAATAGGTAATCAATTCTCTGTGGATACGATCCTTCACCACTATCTGCAGTTGTATTTGTAGGTAACCAAGAAGGTTATTTTTGACCGGCTTCGACAACCGCTCCTGTCAAAAATTGGCGCCGTTGCCGGGGAATTGATCTAACTTATTTGTTTTTCTTTCAGGATTCAGAAAAAAAAAAAATTTCACCAAAGGCACGGTCACCATCGCAGATCTGAATCATGGCTAAGGTAAGTACATCTGTTTACTGTTCTCAACTTTCTAAACTAATCTCTGCTGTGAGAATTTTGGTTATAGGCCAAGCTGAACAAGCCCAACCAAAACCTCAAGGTTTCAATACTGATCTTTATGAGAAATTAAAGGCTTTGCAACGTTTCCAACACGAAATGGATCACATGGCCCAACAAGCACTTGCATTTGAAGGACCCTATGGACAGCCAAGACATGATCCCTACCATAACACATACAATCCACATTGGGGAGACCATCCAAATTATAGCTATGCAAGGGACTAACAAGTACATGCATTTGAAGGATTCTATGAACAGCCAAGACATGATCCATACTATAACACATACAGTCCAGGTTGGAGAGACTATCCAGACTTCAGTTATGCAGAGGCTAACAACTACCAGGATTATCAAGGATATCAAGCCCAACCAGAACCTCAAAGTTCCAACCTTGATGAGATTATGAAGACTTTGCAAAGTATCCAACAGGATCAATTGAACAAATCATTGAATGCAACCATGTTAAGAAGAGAGGAAGAGCTTTAAGATGTATGGGATGATGATGAAAGTTGGCAAGTACAAGAACAAGTTGCTGAAGAGACCCAACCAGAAAACTGTTTGTCCCAACAAACTGGTCAAACAGAAACCGCTGAAAGTTTAGATATCATTGATTGTATGAGCCAAGAAAATTTTTATGTAGATCAAGATGATATGCTAAATAATGATTTTTGCAGGGAAGAGAGCCAAAAAGAGCCAGAACTGAAAGAAACTAACTGTTACATCCAACAGGTGGACTGCGAACACGCACAGAACAAAGGAGAGCCAATCACACCTCTTCAGATCAATCTTGCGCAGTCAGAAGGAACTCCAACTGAACCACCTCAGCTTAGACCGCAGGACAGTCCTGCAACTCTTCTAGTTGCACCTCTTCAACTTCCATCGCATGAAACTCCTTTCATTCTTCCATTGCAGATCAATCTTGCGCAAGAAGGAGTACCTGAAATCCTCTCAGGCGCGTCCTTTCAGTTTCCAACACAAATCAGTCTTCCACCTCAGTTAGGTCCTATGCAGAAGGAGGAAACTGAAACTCCTTTCACCCTTCCAATGCAAACAGTCCATGCCCAGGAGGAACAAATGGTAGTCCAATGGCCCAAACCAAAGGAGCATGCAGATCAATGCCTGCCCAAACCTCCAGATAAGGTAGAATTTGTTTTGCCTAAACTTAATGCCAAATTGCAGCCACCCATGGAGAAATATCAATTGAAGTTGGAAGTGCTAAAAAATGCAAACATAAGGGATAGAGGCACACCTCATCTGAAAGAGGAGAAGCTAATCATGTTACTTCATGAGTACATGGAAAAAGTAGGATGGGCTATGACCAAATCAAGAAGAGTGCTACACTTTTTGCTCAATGCAGTTGGGACTCTTTTCGCTTCCCCAATTACTTGAGTCTTGATCAAGAGGATCGCACCATGCACACCACACCCAGGGAAGTACTCAGTTTCCTTTGTTCTTTTATGTTTCTTATACATTGAGGACAATGCATGATTTTAGTGTGGGGGTGCATATCTCTAAATTTTCACTTTTAAGTTTATTTTTGCTCTAGTCTTTAGTTTGCTTGCATTAGGTGAAAATTTTTCATTTTTGTTTTTGCTTTCAATAATACACACACAACCACAACCTTCTTCTTCTTCTTTTTGTTTTGCTCTACTCAAACTGATGAGCTATGTTGGATGAGTTTTTCTTGCCATGACCCCATTGATATGATAACTCTTGAAACTTATGTTGAATCAATTGCAGTGAGTTATATTCATGTTTGAGAATTGCCTTTTGAATTGAATCTTTAAGTTTGCCATGGTGAAAAATATATTGATGACCCTCAATTGATTGAGAATAAATTAAAAGTTGTGTGAATGAACCTAATGTGATTTGATTTAGCAATTGGTGTTGATTTGCCCAAATCATTGAGAGAAAGAAAATTCAGCAAAGGCAAAGACCTCAAAAGCACAAATTCAAAAACTGTTCCAATGGTCAAAAGACTATGAACAAGGCTAGTAGCCACTTGGATAGGTGACCAACTGAAAAATATAAACCATGACATCAAAAATAGGTTGGTGACCTTTCCAAGCAAAATCTAAAGTGCAAAAGCCTGAATAAAGTACTTCAAGGTAAAGGCAAGTCAATCCAAAAGCTAGAAAAAGTCTTAACAAATTAATGTGCATGTCTCTCTTGAGGAAAACAAATCCTAGCCATGGTAAGTAAAGGGAAACAAGGAAAGGGGGTAAGTAATCTTCATGCATATATTCTTCACTACAATGCTTCAAAATAAGTGTCTAGAGTATGAGCTTAAGTGGAAATAAGGATCTAGAGTAAGAAAGCTTATTTGACTATGTTTGTTTGCTTGAGGACAAGCAAAAGGCTAAGTGTGGGGGTATTTGATAGAGCATAATTTAGTCCATTTTATATTAATATTATTGATAAATATTTATATGATTTCTTCTTAATTTAGTGCTTTTAATATTATTTTGCAGAAAATGGTGTAAAAGGACACTTTGGAGAAAATACCCCTAAAACTGCCTTATTTGGAGTAAAAGAGAGCAAGCCTGCCAAGTTGAAATCAAGTCAAGCTAAATATGGAAAGTTCTAAATAAGGAAAGTGGCAAAGAATGTAATACCCGGCTAGACTCCGGTATCGGAATTCCAACCGTCCGGTGGAATCTCGGATGTCGGAAACCTCTAGAAGGGGAAAACCAGGTTTTTATAAAATGTTTTCATGTTTTTAATGGTTTTAAGTATGAAATTAAATGAGTTTTTGCATGAAAAGTCTTAGGAGGAAAATCCAGGTTCGGCCGCCGAAAGTCAAGTTCGGCCGCCGAACATGCATGCGTTTTGGAGGCACGTTAGGCCCCCGAAAACATGAGTTAGGGAAGTCCAGGTTCGGCCGCCGAAAGTCAAGTTCGGCTGCCGAACATTGCATGGATGCGGAGGCACATTCGGCCCCCGAACGTGGTCTGGCCAGCCACTATAAAAGGGTCCCTTAGCCGAAAATGGGCGAGCTTTTTCTCCCCATTTCGGCCAAGGTGAGCATTCCGCCATCCTTCCCCAATCTTGAGTTTTTCCTTCCTTTTTCCATGATCTTTACAAGTTTATAACTTGGTTTTGAAGATTTAAGCTTTTGAAACAAGTTTTGGAGCTTTGGGAACTCAGGAGCTCATTTCCGTGGATCTCCAAGTTAAGGTCGTCTCTCTCTCGATCTTCAAGAGGTAAGAGCCGATCTTAAGCTCCTTATGTGTTTTAAATAAGTTTTATGCAAGATCTATGGGTAGAGATGCATGTTAGGGCATATGTTGAGTTTATGGGTTTTGATGCTTTGATGAACAATGTAGCTTGTTTATGTGTTGTTGGAAGTGTTGTAGTTGGGGTATATGATAGTTTGAGACCCCTAGGTATAATGTATGTGAAGTATGCATGTTGTAGAGCAAGATTATGCATGATTAGAGGTTTTGGGAGGCAAGAGGTTCGTTTGAACCAAGTTTCTGCCCTTCGGCAGAAACCAGGTTCGGCAGCCGAAGGGAGTTTCGGCCGCCGAACCCCCTTTGTGGAGGCAGCATTCGGCTGCCGAAGTTGCCCCCGAAAAGAGACTTTCGTCTCTGTCTGGGACTTTCGGCCGCCGAAGGTGCCGCCGAAAGTGCCTGACTTTCGGATCTGTCCAGGACTTTCGGCCGCCGAAGGTGCCGCCGAAAGTGCCCTGTTCAGCCAATTCATGCATATTTCTATGTGATGTTTTTCTGATGTTTTAGGGGGTTTTTGGGGAGTTTATTAGAATTATGTTTATGTATGATTGGTCCCTCATTGGAGTCCACCCGTGTAGGTTCGGACCCGAGGAACCGAGGACCTTAGCAGTGAGATAGCTGCTTCAGAGTCTGTAGAGCTTCAGCCAGAGGTGAGTGGAATAAACCATAAGTTTTTAAATAAATGAAATATAACTTTTTGAGCATGTTCATGCATCATATATGCCATGTGATATTATAGGGTGTTTGCATTAGTAATCACGAATATGTTGCATTGCATAATATGATGTGGATGCGGATTGGCTATTGGATGATCCTCTAGTCCTCCTATGATATGATATGATGAGGATACGGTATGGATTGCCAGTGAGGCCCATTCTACGCCCCTGGACTATGTTAAGAGAAAGACCAGTGAGGCCCATTCTACGCCCCTGGCATATTGGAATGTTATGTTATGTTATGTATGCAAGAGAAAGACCAGTGAGGCCCATTCTACGCCCCTGGCACGATGGGACTATGTTGAGGACTACAGGTGACAATACCATCCTTATGTGATATGTTTGTGATGTGTTGCATTTCATGGAAGCATGAAATATTTAATATATGTTTTTCTCTATTCTGCTCACTGGGCTTTGCAGCTCACCCCTCTCCCCTAACCACAGATGTGCAGGTACAGGGTAGATCAGGAGGTTAGCCAGAGCAGGGAAGTTATGTTTATGTAATAGTTAGATTGTGGACATGACAATTGTATTATGATGTAATGTAAAAGTGTTTTAAGTTATGTTATGTAATTTGAATGTTGAGGATAGAGTTGTGCTTGACCAATCCAGATTGTTAATCCCACTTGTATGTACATGGTCTTTATGATATGAGATATGAGGTTATGTTTCAGCCAAGCTTATGTATGATGAGATACCCCATTGGAGCATTTTGATGAGGGCTCCAGTGGAGGTTTATGATATGTTTATGTTTATGTACAGGTTGAGCTTGGTTGTTATATGAGAATGTTTACAGGTTTATGAGTATTGTTGATCATGTATGGGATTAAACAGGTTTTCAGGATGAATGTTTGGCTTGCTACGGGTCCCGGCGGCCTTAAGTCGACCCGGATCCTAGCGCCGGTAGCGGTCCGGATTTCCGGGCTGTTACAAAGAAGGAAAGAACATTCAGCCAAAGCCATTTGAAATTCGAATTTCAAATCAGCAAGTTGCCCTTTCCTTATTCAAGAAGCCATATCTCAAGCTGCCATAATTGAAGAGCCAAAGAAGGAAAGTATTTTGAAATTCAAATCTCCAAGATTCATATTCAGATATTGGATTTCAAGATCCCACTCATTAAGGAAGCCAAATCTCAAGATCACATGTTCCCCACTTTATGCCATGCACAATCAAGTTTCCATAAAAGGCTCCACCTTTCTCTTTAGTGAATGGGCACACTCCAAAAATGTGGGCAGCCTCTTGGACACACCTTGGGCAGTATCTTGAAGATCTTGGACAGCAATTAAAAGACTAAAGAGCCCCCACTTGCATGCTCCACGTTTTTGCCTTCACCCATACACAAAGAAGGCACATAACTCACCAAGGGCACTTTGGGAAGTCTCCAAAAGACTCATGGATACTAAAAAGGAAATAGGCAGCCTCTCAACACCTATTTAAAGGCCTCAAGAACACAAGAAGAGGCACAATTCAACTCTCCAAATTCGGCCAAGCAAGGGCAGCCACACTCCAAGGGGCTTCTCCCCTCAATTTCGGTTCTTCTTTCTTCTTTTCTTTAATTTTCTGTTTTGGTTCAGCCATGAGTGGCTGAAACCTTTATTCTAGTTGAAGTTTGGTTGAAACTAAGGTTGTTTAAAAGGTTGTGAGATCTGAACATAAAGTGTTTGCTTTTGATTTATTCAATATTCATGCAATTGTGCTTAATTATAAAGATTGCTTTGTTGTTTTGATCAAATTGGCCACTTGATTCTTGATTGCAAAGTTAATTGATTGTTGGATTAGGATATTTGTTAGTCCGTAATTGCTGGAAATATTCTGTCCATTGAACACTTGGTGTAAAAACCAAGAAATTGCATGATCTAGCAACATCTCATGCGTTTGAGTAGCTAGGGTTTGGATCTTTCTTGTTCTTCATGCAATTGGCAATTGTTTTGATGCCTATGGCCCAAGGACGTTCCTTGGCAATTTGTTGATTAGTAATTGGTTAGAGGACGTTCCCTAATCAATTTGTTCATAAGGAAAGACATGGTGGTGAGAAACGTCTTTCACCCCCATAACCAACCTATTGAGTTAATCAAGATTACCATGTTTCAATGATCAACCCAAACAACCAAAATGGATCCATATCTTCAACTAGACCTTTCTCTTATTGATTTCCTCTTTATTTTTATTACTTGCTGTTTTAATTACTTTCATTAGTTGTTAATCAAATCATCTCAAAACCCCCCTTTTTACTTCCCTTGCACTTTACTTTTGTTCTATTTGCAATCACTTGTGCTTTCAATTGGTTTGATTGGTCTTGATTAAGATAAATAAATAGGTAATCAATTCTTTGTGGATACGATCCTTCACCACTGTCTACAGTTGTATTTGTAGGTAACCTAGAAGGTTATTTTTAACCGGTTTCGACAACCGCTCCTGTCAGGTGCTGAAGTCAACCGTCTCTTCAACTCTTCAAAACTCTCATCACATTCTTCTGACCATACAAACCGTTGAAAGATTTGGTGAAAAACATGAAAAACATGAAAGTCAACTTGGGAGAGGCTGGAACTCACCTCTGGCTGCAAGTGGAGGAGAAATATCCTCCTTCCACCGACCTTTGGCCCTTAAATAGGTGGCTGGCCAGACCACCTTCGGCAGCCGAACGTGAATCCGAAACCATGCAATGTTTGGCGGCCGAAAGTGACCTTCGGCGGCCGAACCTTTGCATTTCTCCCTTGTTGCTTTTCTTTTCAAAACTCATTTCCTTTCACACTTGAAAACTTTCAAAAACTCTTAAAACACACATGAAAACATATGTCTTACCCTTCTCGAGGGTTTCGACACCCGAGATTCCACCAGACGACAGGAATTCCGAGGCCGGACTCAAGCCGGGTATTACAACATGAGTGTTATAGGTTATAGAAAGTAAATATGATAATATAAAAAGTAAATATTGATAGATGGATCAATTATTTAATCATAAAAATTATATAATCATAAGGATTGTAGAATTACAAATTTGATTTTCCTTTCCCATTTGGTAATCTCTATTGTGAAATACAACAAAATATTATCTTTCTACATTTATATTAGTAATATCTAAATTTATTTTAAATTCAATTAAAAATTAATTTAAACTATCTAAATACATCTCAAAATCGATTATTATTACTAAATAAAATCTGAAATCATTTAATCTTATATATTTTAGTTAATAATTTATATAAAAAATAGTTTTTATTAATAATTTTTATTTAAAAAATTTATATTTTTAAAAAATATTTAAATTTTAATTTTTAAATAAAAATATATAAAAAAATTATAAATATTATTATAAAATATATTTTTACTATTAAATTAATTATTTTATACAAAAGAATTTGAATGATAAATATTTAAAAATAAAACTCGAATTTGAATCGAATCACTACGTATTATTTTTTAAATTTAATCCTATCTCAAATTCAATTGTAATTATTTAAATTTATTATATTAGAATTTCAAGTAAAAAGTCTTAGTAACATCAATGATATAGGTAGTAGGGAAAAAAAAAATAAAAACACATTTTGTTTGTGAGAAATGATTGATGGATTAAGTTCCATAGTTCATATGGATCAATAGGATCCACTAATAACAAAAGTCTAATTTATATTACTTGTTTTTTAGGTAAATTTCTCTTCTAATTAATTACTCTTTCTTTCCAGTATAAATTTCACTCCAATTATATATATTATTTTTATAACAAATAATAATAAATTATTTAATCATTTTCAAGATATAAATAAAAAATTTTAGAAACCTAATTCTCTTATACACATTTCCATTCTCCTATACACATAATTTTTTCTTTAGAAATCTTCTCATCATCTATTCTCCTATACTAAGTATCTTTTCTTTACAATTCAAATTAAATGGAAGAATTATCAACCAAAGCAACCATAACAGATTTAATGATCAACTAGCAAATAGAAACAACAGTATACACATTTATTTACTTGTGATAAATTGATTTTATTTTAACTTAATATATATATATATTATATTAATTATAATATGTTAGGAAATTAATATTTAATATTGGTGATTCAATTTAGAGGTTGAAATGAATCAAGTATTTTTGATAATAAATTTAGATATAATTGGGTTTATGATGGATTCAATTTTAAAAATTAATACTCATAAAGAATTCAGATTTTATAATATAGGATTCCTTACTCTTTCATATAAATAATTTATATTAAATAATTAATTTAATATAAAGTATATATTTTATAATAATATTTTAAATTTTTTATATGTTTTCATTTTAAATTAGAATTTACATACTTTTTTAGATATTAATGTTTTGAAATGAGAGATTTTATATACATTATTCATTAAAATATATGAAATCAAATCGATTTTGGGTACCATTCGATTAATAATAATTAAATTTGGATCATATTTAAATATTAATAATATTAATTGAATTTTATTTTAAATTTAAGTAATATAGTTGATGCCATATAAGAATTTATCAAAATAAGTCATGAGTTAGTTATTTTAAAATAAGGTCATGTGGCAAAATTTGATAAACTGATAAGCGGTCTTACCCATAGAAAAGAATATTCGGATGATTATTATACTCGGAACCAAGAGAAAAGACCCGGTCTCAGGATAGGTCGGCTTCAGATCAGACTCGCCTTCTCAAACATCAGAGAGAGTTTCCATAAGAAAGTTACTGCCAAATAGTTACAATTCAGTAGATCCCCTTTATGTTTGTGATCACGGGATTTCCGACCAATTAACCGGTGAAGATCTTTACCAATAGATCGGACACATCATTGCCGGAGTATCAGAAAATGCTATATTTATCTATACCTTTTTACAGTATAAAAGGAAAGCGATCACAGAGATAAAAAGTATATTATTTTCTCACATCAATACTCTGAATTCTAAGTGATTCCTTACTCCCACCTTATTTTTGAGTTTACTGATTTGAGCGTCGAAGTGGTTGTCGTAGGCGCCAACCACCTCACTTTCTCCTTCTTGCAGGTCTAGCTAATCATAGCTCAACTCCGGTCAGATCATGTCATCATTTTAGTTCCAGCAATATTATTTGGTTCCGTTACCGAGAGATCCATTAAATTCTCTCTGTTTATTTGGATTAAAACTGGTCTCTTATCTTTTTTCTTTTAAAAAGAAATCTCACATTTTCCTCCTGACATAGCCAAAATCTCGCAGGCTACTGCTAAAGGTATTACCAATGAGAACGCCACCATTTCTGTCATCCCTAGCAGTGGACAAAACTCACCCTCAATAGTCAATAAAGTAGATCTCAACAATCTAATCATTAAGCAGATGCTCCAGGATGTGAGAAGGTTGTTGTAACGACTCGGAAACCGGACCGCTACCGGCACTAGGATTCAGATTGACTTAAGGTCGTCGGAGCCCGTAGTAAGTCTACTATATATCATGTGTACCTGATAGAATCCCATACATGATCATACATTATAACAAAAACTTAAACATTCCATGAAACTAAGCTCAATCAGTACATATATCATACTAAAAACATAAAACCCATACTAGAGCCCTCATTAAATGCTCTAGTATGGTAAACATTACATGTCTCAAGCTTGGTTCAAACATAACTCATAATTAAAACTTTTACATAAGGATCATGTTAACAGGGATTACAATGATAAAAATTAGAGCAAAGCACGATTCTAGTCTATTATACAATACATGTCCACAACTATTCTATTACATTAAACTATACTAGCTACTATGCCGGCTTCCCGGGCTATCTTCGACCCTGCAAACCTGGGGTTAGAGGAAAGGGATAAGCTACAAGAGCCTAGTGAGCAGAACATAAAAACAGTTCATAAACATATACTCGTATGAAATGCGTCACAATACAAACAATTCACATCAAGATGGATTTGTCACCAGTAACCTTCTATATATTCCAATGTGCCCGGCCCTCGATGGAGCTACTCAGGACTTTTGCTTAAACATAACATAACATGTCTATAATGCTAGGGGTGTAGAATGGGCCTCACATGGACTTTCCTTACATATTGCCAGGGGCGTAGAATGGGCCTCACCTGGACTTCCGTATCGTATCATATCACATCATCTCGAGGGCTAGTGGGTCATCCAATATCCATCCACATCAACAGTAAGTTATGTAATGCATCATAATCGTGAATTCTAATGCAAAATATCCTAATATATAAACATGGCATTCGTGATGCATAAACATGCTTAAAAAGTTTGGTTACTTTAAAACCATAGATTAGTTCAATTCTACTCACCTCTGGCTGACGCTTGCCTAATAATGACGCAACTAACTCACTGAAGGCCTCTACGGTCTTCCAGGTCCGATCCTACATAGATGGACTCAAATGAGGGACCAAACATAACTGTTACATGACTCTAAACAACTCTCCAAAAATCCTTTTAAACATAACAAAACTTGTACATAAAACAAGCAAAGGAAGGCTGGAGAGGGGACTTTCGGTGGCAGGTTCGGCGGCCGAAAGTCCCTCACAGATTCGAAAGTCAGGGACTTTCGGAGGCAAGTTCGGCGGCCTAAACTCCACACAGATTCGAAAGTCAGGGACTTTTGGGGTTGGGTTTGGCGGTTGAAACCCCATCACAGATCTGAAAGTCATGCTTTCGGGGGCAGGTTAGGCGGCCAAAAGGCTGCCTCCACAAGCAGGTTCGGCGGTCGAAACTTGCTTCGGTGGCCGAACCTGGGTTCTCCAGCAAGGCAGAACCCAATTCTGCCCTATAAACTCAGCCACCAAAACTCTCAAATCCTCACACCCAACTCCTCAAAACATGCATATTCACTCATCAAGCATAAGGGGCATAAAAACTAGCCTAAACCCCAACAAACAACAATAAAAACTCATAAGAACAAACATTCATTAAAACTCCAACTCAAACCCTAAAACTTTAGATCTAACTATTTCATGCATTTTTAACCTTTTATCCCTTCTTAAAACTTAATTAAAACATAAGAAAAACAAGGACCTAGGCTTACCTCTTGGAGATCTAAGGGTAGCAGCAATCCAAACTTGGAGATGAGAGAAAAACGATCTCCGGAGATCTTTAAGGTTTAAAAACTTGGATTCAAGCTCAAATCTTTAAAAATAAGACAAAACACATGAATTTCTTAAGAGATTTAAAGGAAAAACCACAAAAGTGTCAAAAGGCGGCAAAGACTCACCTCTGCCCAAAAATGGAGAGAAAAACTCTCTCATTTTCGGGCTGAAGGCCTCTTATAGGTGACTGGATACACCACTTTTGGGGGTCGAAAGGGGAGGTCCCGCGACGGCACCACCTTCGGCTGCCGAACTTAAGGTTCGGTGGCTGAACCTGATTTTTCCCCTCCAAAACTATTTTCTTTAAAACTCTTTTCTTTCTTTCTTAAAACCTTAAAATTTTCAAAATTCATTTAATAAAAACCTTATTTTACCCTTCCTAAGGAGATTCCAGTTTCAAGATTTCGGGTTCCAACGGAGATTCCGTCGAAAAATTAGAATTTCGATGCCGGAGTCTAGTTGGGTATTACAGTTGTAGGTTACTTTCAAGTAATGCACAGTTTGGACAAGGGCAATCCAAATATGGTCCAAAGGGAAGAACAAGTTCAAAGAAGAGGAGTCATCAGACGAGGCACCGAAATATGACGGCAATATAGGTTACTATAAGGCACAAGGGAGGTGTAATACCCGGCTCGAGTCCGGCATCGGAATTCCTGTAGTCCGGTGGAATCTCGGGTGTCGGAACCCTCGAGAAGGGTAATGCATATGTTTTCCAAGGGATTTTCACTTGTTTTCATGTTTTGAAGTGTGAAAAGCATTGAGTTTTGAAAGAAAAGCAACAAGGGAGAAATGCAAAGGTTCGGCCGCCGAAGGTCACTTTCGGCCGCCGAACATTGCATGGTTGCGGCTTCACGTTCGGCTGCCGAAGGTGGTCTGGCCAGCCACCTATAAAAGGGCCAAGGGTCGGTGGAAGGAGGTTATTTCTCCTCCACTTGCAGCCAGAGGTGAGTTTCAGCCTCTCCTACGTTGACTTTCATGTTTTCCATGATTTTCATCAAATCTTTCAAGAGTTTTAAGAGTTTTGGTGACTTATGAAGGTTTTGAGCAAAAGAACCAAGTTTTGAAGCTTGGAGCTTTGGAAGAGCTTTTCTTCATATCTCCACATTAGGATCCTTCATCCTCACGTTGTGTAAGAGGTAAGTGAAGATCCTGAGCTTCTTTGATGATTTTGAAAGGTTTTATGAAGTTTGTATGGGTAGTATGCATGTTTAGGTTGAGGTGAGGTTTTTGGTGATTTGTGGTGTTCAAACATGTTTAAGTGTTATGTGCTATGTTTGTTTGGGGGTTTAGGGTAGTTTTAGACCCCTTTGTGCATTTCTATGTGTATATGATAGTTGGGAGTAGTTGATATGCATGTTTGTAGGTTTTTGGGCAAAGTTTGCATGAAACAGAGCAGGGTTCTGTCCTTCGGACAAAACCAGGTTCGGCCGCCGAAGGAAGGTTCGGCCGCCGAACCCCTTGTGGAGGCAGTTTCGGCTGCCAAAGGTTGCCCCCGAACGCTAGGCTTTCGGTTTAGACAGAGACTTTCGGCCGCCGAAAGAGGGAGTTCGGCCGCCGAAAGTGTGTGAGTTTCGTCTCTGGATGAGACCTTCGGCCGCCGAAGGTGCCGCAGAACATGCATGAGTTTCGTCTCTGGAGTAGGGTTTCGACCGCCGAACCTGCCGCCGAAAGTGCCCTGTCCAGCTTTCTTTTGCATGTTTTATGTGTTGGTTTTAGGATCATTTAGAGGGGTTTTGGGGAGTTTCTTAGCGAGGTACTTGCGTGAGTTTGGTCCCTCATTTGAGTCCACCTGTGTAGGTACGGACCAGAGGAATCAGGGACATCAGCAGTGAGTCCAGTGTCAGAACCTGCAGAGTCAGTTCAGAGATAACCAGAGGTGAGTGGAATTTAACTGAATGTAATGTTTTAATCTGAGAACTGAATATTTTATCATGCTTCATGCATCATGAATATGCTATAGGGTGAGTGCATTAGTGTACACAAAGATGATGCATTGCATTTATCCTTGTACTTGGCATTGCTCCTTGTACATTGCTTATGTGAGACGGCACGGACTTCGTGAGGATTCATTAGCCCTCAGAGGAAAGACCTGGAACAGCCCTACGGGGACCAGGCACACAAAGACCTGGAACAGCCCTACGGGGACCAGGCACATGGTACTTAGGTACCTCAGATGAGATAGAGGGAGTTTTGATCCGTCCGGCCGAGGTGATGTGATTATGTGTTGCATTCCATGAGAGCATGTTTTATCACCTGGTATTTATTACTATTCTACTCACTGGGCTATCGTAGCTCATCCCTCTCCCCTAATTCCAGTTGTGCAGGTTCAGAGGTCAGAGAGAACTCAGCAGGGTACAGGAAGAGTACAGAGTGGTGTAATAGCTAGTGTGGACATGTAAATGTATAGAGATAATGTATATGTACAGTGTATAGAATGGTGCTTGACTTATAAGAATTGTAATCCCTTTGTGGAGTCACATGATCAGTTTATGTATGTTTCTTTATTGTTGTATGTTTATGAGCAAAACCAGGCTTAACATTATGAGTTTGATCCGCCTAGAGCCATGAGGAGCTCTAGTAGGGATTGGTAGAGAACAGAGAGAGTGCATGCACAGGTTAAGCCTTGGAATGAAGAAAAGTTTTATGTGTTTTACAGAAAATGTATGATCATGTATGGGATTTCACAGGTATACACAGGATAGTAGGCTTACTACGGGTCCCGGCGACCTTAAGTCGATCTGGATCCTAGTGCCGGTGGCAGTTCGGTTTCCGGGCTGTTACAGATTGGTATCAGAGCCCTAGGTTCATATGGTCGGACCTATAGAGAGAGTTGGGCTCATAGAGAGGTTTAGCAGGTCAAGCATCATAGGAAAAACATGTCCACGAGGATAGGATGTTAGTCCTGTCTATAGGCTGATGTGCAATGCCATGAGGTATGCATGTGCATGTTTTTGATGTGTTGCTTATGTGTTATGTGATTTGTTGTTTTTCCAGCGAGTGAAGATGCGAGGAACTCGTCGATCCGCGAGATTGACTGGAGTCCCACCTGTAAGTGAGGGTACAGCTGCTCGTCCACCTGCCTTGCCAAGGGCAAGATCTCACAGGTCAAGCAGGGAAGGAACGTCACGAGACCCTAGAAGGTCTTCTGACGAGAGCAGGAGAGGAGTAAGCAGAGGGGGAAGGTCAGTAGAAGAAAGAGGTGTGATGGAAGAGGATCAGAGTAGAGATGTAAGCATGGGTGTAGGAAGGTCAGAAGAAGGTATGGGGGAGTCCCAAGGAGGCGCACAGGCCTCGGGGTTTGGCTATCCACCCTTTCCTCAGGGCCCAGAGTATCCGATGGGAGGCACGTCGGATTACTCCAGCTTTGCTCCATATCCACCCTACATGCCATATATGCCCTATCCTTCCTTCTATCCACCATATCACATGTATCCACCCCCACCTGTTCATCCAAGTCCAGTACAGCCTGAAGTGAGGGAACCAGTTCCTCCACCACCACCTCCTGAACCAGTAGCCACTGTTGTGGAAGCACAGCAACCTAGGTCGTCAGAGGGAAGTAAGGTGAAAATGACCGAGTACTTAAAGTTGGATGCTCCTAAATTCAATACAGGAGATGATCCCTTTGAGTATCTCAGTGCAGTCAGAATGATAACAAGTGAGTTGGGAGCAGATGACGGTAGAGCCATTGAGATGGCAGGGTTCACTTTAAAGTGTAAGAAAGCTAGAGAATGGTTCAAGAACTATGTGGACCCGAGACTTGAGAGTATGACATGGGAAGAGTTCGCCAACGAATTTGCTGGATGGGCTTTTCCTGACAGTTCCAGGGAACTAAAGGTTGTGGAGTTTGAGCAGTTGCGACAAATGGAGGAGATGAGCGTTGATGAATATACAGATAAGTTCCTAGAATTGTTGCCATATGTCGGTCAGGCATATGATACAGATCAGAAGAAGGCAAAGAGATATGCCACAAGGC
This sequence comes from Manihot esculenta, assembly GCF_001659605.2. Classification (NCBI taxonomy): domain Eukaryota; kingdom Viridiplantae; phylum Streptophyta; class Magnoliopsida; order Malpighiales; family Euphorbiaceae; genus Manihot; species Manihot esculenta. The sequence goes on along the minus strand of NC_035176.2, from coordinate 34,035,586 downwards.
TTCATCCCAGGTATTTCTCTTTGATTCTTCATGCGGAGAAGGAAAGTTTCCACGCTATTGTGGATGCTGCTAGAAAGATGGAGGCCAGTGCCATAAGTCAAGGTGTAGTCAAGGCACAGTCTTCTGGTGTTAAACCCGGTTCCTCCTCACAGAGTACAGCAAGTGCAAGTAAGAAGAGATGGGAGAAATTCAGAGGAAAGAGAGGCAAGTTTTGGAACAGGCTTAAGTCGGGTCTGGGAATGAGTAGTGGCTCCAGTTCTGGCGCAGATTTTCCAGTGTGCAAGAGGTGTGGCAAACAGTATAGAGGAGCTTGTCAGTTGGGATCCACAGCCTGCTATAGATGTGGGCAGGAGGGACATTATGCACGGGAATGTCCTCAGGCGTCTTTGGTTGCACCATCCCAGCAGATGAGTGCGGGCAGTGTAGTACAGCCCGTTGTTTCAGCCATACCACCAAGCAGTGGTAGAGGAAGAGGAAGAGGGGCAGCCTCTTCATCAGGGATGGGTTCCCGAGGTGCAGGTCTGTCAGCCCCAGCACGGATTTTCACCCTGACTCAGCAGGAGGCAGACACGTCGAACACGGTGGTGTCAGGTAATCTCATCATTGGGTGTTCCGAGGTGTATGCTTTAATGGACCCCGGTGCTTCTCACTCTTTCATTTCTTCTAGAGCTGCAGAGAGGTTGGGTCTGATGGTGTCTGAGTTAGAGTGTCCTCTATGGGTCAGTGGACCCAAATGTGATCCATCTTTGGCAGAGTCAGTCTGTCGGTTCAGTCCAGTGTGCATAGAGGGTAGATACCTTCCAGCTGACCTGGTGGTTCTAGAGTTGACAGATTTTGATGTCATTCTAGGGATGGACTGGTTATCTACGTATGATGCTACCCTGAACTGTAGAGACAAAGTAGTCAGTGTCAGAGACCAGGATGGGTCAGAGTGTGTCTTCAGAGGAGACAGGAGAGGGACACCTAGGGGTTTGATATCAGCCCTCCAGGCTCGTAGGATGTTACGGAAGAGGTGTCAGGGGTTCCTAGCTTATGTGAGAGAGCTAGATAGTCAGGTTAGGGAACCATCCTCAGTACCAGTTGTTCGAGACTTCCCAGATGAGTTTCCTGAAGAGCTTCCAGGACTACCACCTGATAGGGAAATAGAGTTCGAGATTGAGTTGATGCCCAGTGCCAGACCGATCTCTATTCCTCCCTACAGGATGGCACCAGCAGAGTTGCGAGAGTTGAAAGAGCAGTTACAGGATTTGGTAGCTAAGGGTTTCATCCGCCCGAGTACCTCACCCTGGGGTGCTCCAGTATTATTTGTCAGAAAGAAGGATGGACCTCTTAGACTTTGTGTCGACTACAGACAGTTGAACAAAGTCACTATCAAAAACAAGTATCCTTTACCCAGGATCGATGATCTATTCGACCAGCTGGCAGGAGCAGGTTGTTTTTCTAAAATAGATCTGAGATCTGGATACCATCAGTTGAAGATCAGGGAAGGAGATGTATCCAAGACTGCTTTCAGAACCAGATATGGGCATTATGAGTTCCTTGTGATGCCGTTCGGGTTGACTAACGCCCCTGCAGCATTCATGGATCTCATGAACAGGGTTTTTAGGGAGTACTTGGATCATTTTGTGATCGTCTTTATTGATGATATCTTGGTGTACTCCAGGAATGCAGAGGAGCATGCCCAGCATCTGCGTCTAGTGCTTCAAACCTTGAGAGAGAATGGCTTGTATGCCAAGTTCTCCAAGTGCGAGTTCTAGCTAAGGAGCATTTCCTTTTTGGGACATGTCGTATCAGAGGAAGGTATAACAGTAGATCCCAAAAAGGTAGAGGCAGTAGCCAATTGGCCTACACCCACTACAGTGACAGAAATCAAGAGTTTTCTGGGTTTGGCAGGCTACTATCGGAGGTTTGTTCAGGACTTCTCGAAGATAGCTGCTCCTATGACCAGACTGACCAGAAAGAATCAGAAGTTTGTGTGGTCAGAGGAATGTGAGGAGAGTTTTGCAGAGTTGAAGAGACGGTTGACTTCAGCACCGGTGTTAGCGCTGCCGATCAGTGATGAAGATTTCACAGTGTTTTGTGATGCATCCCGAGTGGGATTAGGTTGTGTGTTGATGCAGAATGACAGAGTGATAGCTTATGCTTCTAGACAGCTGAAGAAGTACGAGCTGAACTATCCGACACACGATCTTGAGATGGCAGCTGTTATCTTTGCACTTAAGATGTGGAGGCATTACCTCTATGGGGTAAAGTGTGAAATCTATACGGATCATAAGAGCCTACAGCACATCTTAAGTCAGAGAGAGTTAAACTTGAGGCAGAGACGGTGGGTAGAATTGCTCAGTGATTACGATTGTAAGATCCAGTATCATCCGGGCAAGGCTAATGTTGTCGCTGATGCCTTAAGCCGAAAATCACTTGGCAGTTTATCCCACATTGCAGTAGAGAGAAGACCGGTGGTGAAGGAGTTCTACAAGCTCGTGGAAGAAGGGTTACAGTTGCAGTTATCTGGTACAGGTGCTTTGATCGCACAGATGAGAGTGACACCAGTGTTTCTAGAGCAAGTGGCTCTGAAACAGCACGAAGACCCCGAGTTAGTGAAGATTGCCAGGACTGTTCAGTCTGGCCACAGTGCAGAGTTCAGATTTGACGGTGAGGGGATTCTTCGGCACGGTAAGAGGTTATGTGTACCAGATGATAGTAGTTTGAAGGCAGACATTATGAGGGAAGCTCATAATGCGAGGTATAGTATTCACCCGGGAGCCACCAAGATGTATCAAGATCTGAGAAGGGTGTATTGGTGGCCAGCAATGAAGAGAGAAGTGGCACAGTTCGTGTCAGCCTGCGAGACATGTCAAAGGGTGAAGCTAGAGCACCAGAAGCCGGCTGGAATGCTTAACCCACTGCCGATTCCAGAATGGAAATGGGAGAACATAGCTATGGATTTTGTAGTGGGGTTACCGGCGACGTCTAACAGATTAGACTCCATATGGGTGATTGTGGATAGACTCACTAAATCTGCTCACTTCATTCCAGTCAGGAGTAACTACTCTGTGGACAAGTTGGCGCAGGTGTATGTAGACGAGATAGTAAGGTTGCATGGAGTTCCAGTGTCGATAGTATCAGATCGAGGACCTCAGTTCACCTCCAGGTTTTGGCGGAGTCTGCAGAAGGAAATGGGCACAAGGTTGGATTTCAGCACTGCTTTCCATCCACAGACAGACGGTCAGTCAGAGAGGACCATCCAGACCATTGAAGATATGCTGAGAATGTGTGTGTTAGACTTTGGCGGTTCTTGGAGGCAGCATCTACCTCTAGTGGAGTTTGCCTACAACAACAGCCATCATGCTAGCATAGGGATGGCTCCTTATGAAGCTCTGTATGGGAGGAAGTGCTGAACACCTGTTTGCTGGGAAGAGGTAGGAGAGAAAACTCTTGCAGGGCCAGAGTTAGTTGAGATAACCAGCAAGTTAGTGCCTATCATCAGAAAGAGGATCAGAACAACTGTAAGCAGACAGAAAAGCTATGCAGACATCCGTAGGAAGCAGATAGAGTTCCAGGAGGGGGATATGGTATTGCTTAAGGTGTCTCCAATGAAGGGAGTGGTTCGCTTTGGAAGGAAGGGTAAGCTAGCTCCACGGTACATTGGTCCCTTTGAGATCTTGCAGAAGATCGGGCCTGTGTCGTATAAGCTAGATTTACCGGCTTCTATGGAAAGAATTCACCCGGTATTCCATGTTTCTATGTTGAGGAAGTTTGTGTCAGATCCAGAGAAGGTTCTTAGTGAACCGGAGGTGGAAATCTTAAGTGATCTCACCTATGTAGAGCAGCCAGTGCGGATCCTTGACACCCAGATCAGAAAGCTAAGAAACAAGGAGATACCAATGGTGAAAGTGCTGTGGAACCACCACAACCTAGAAGAGTGCACTTGGGAGACTCGGGAGTCCATGCTCCAGCAATACCCATATCTGTTTTAAGGTTAAGTTTCCCCTTTTCTCTGTGTTTATGTTGTGTTAGGGACATTCGGGGACGAATGTTCTTAAGGGGGGGAGAATGTAATACCCGGCTCGAGTCCGACATCGGAATTCCTGTAGTCCGGTGGAATCTCGGGTGTCGGAACCCTCGAGAAGGGTAATGCATATGTTTTCCAAGGGATTTTCACTTGTTTTCATGTTTTGAAGTGTGAAAAGCATTGAGTTTTGAAAGAAAAGCAACAAGGGAGAAATGCAAAGGTTCGGCCGCCGAAGGTCACTTTCGGCCGCCGAACATTGCATGGTTGCGGCTTCACGTTCGGCTGCCGAAGGTGGTCTGGCCAGCCACCTATAAAAGGGCCAAGGGTCGGTGGAAGGAGGTTATTTCTCCTCCACTTGCAGCCAGAGGTGAGTTTCAGCCTCTCCTACGTTGACTTTCATGTTTTCCATGATTTTCATCAAATCTTTCAAGAGTTTTAAGAGTTTTGGTGACTTATGAAGGTTTTGAGCAAAAGAACCAAGTTTTGAAGCTTGGAGCTTTGGAAGAGCTTTTCTTCATATCTCCACGTTAGGATCCTTCATCCTCACGTTGTGTAAGAGGTAAGTGAAGATCCTGAGCTTCTTTGATGATTTTGAAAGGTTTTATGAAGTTTGTATGGGTAGTATGCATGTTTAGGTTGAGGTGAGGTTTTTGGTGATTTGTGGTGTTCAAACATGTTTAAGTGTTATGTGCTATGTTTGTTTGGGGGTTTAGGGTAGTTTTAGACCCCTTTGTGCATTTCTATGTGTATATGATAGTTGGGAGTAGTTGATATGCATGTTTGTAGGTTTTTGGGCAAAGTTTGCATGAAACAGAGCAGGGTTCTGTCCTTCGGACAAAACCAGGTTCGGCCGCCGAAGGAAGGTTCGGCCGCCGAACCCCTTGTGGAGGCAGTTTCGGCTGCCAAAGGTTGCCCCCGAACGCTAGGCTTTCGGTTTAGACAGAGACTTTCGGCCGCCGAAAGAGGGAGTTCGGCCGCCGAAAGTGTGTGAGTTTCGTCTCTGGACGAGACCTTCGGCCGCCGAAGGTGCCGCCGAACATGCATGAGTTTCGTCTCTGGAGTAGGGTTTCGGCCGCCGAACCTGCCGCCGAAAGTGCCCTGTCCAGCTTTCTTTTGCATGTTTTATGTGTTGGTTTTAGGATCGTTTAGAGGGGTTTTGGGGAGTTTCTTAGCGAGGTGCTTGCGTGAGTTTGGTCCCTCATTTGAGTCCACCTGTGTAGGTACGGACCAGAGGAATCAGGGACATCAGCAGTGAGTCCAGTGTCAGAACCTGCAGAGTCAGTTCAGAGATAACCAGAGGTGAGTGGAATTTAACTGAATGTAATGTTTTAATCTGAGAACTGAATATTTTATCATGCTTCATGCATCATGAATATGCTATAGGGTGAGTGCATTAGTGTACACAAAGATGATGCATTGCATTTATCCTTGTACTTGGCATTGCTCCTTGTACATTGCTTATGTGAGACGGCATGGACTTCGTGAGGATTCATTAGCCCTCAGAGGAAAGACCTGGAACAGCCCTACGGGGACCAGGCACACAAAGACCTGGAACAGCCCTACGGGGACCAGGCACATGGTACTTAGGTACCCCAGATGAGATAGAGGGAGTTTTGATCCGTCCGGCCGAGGTGATGTGATTATGTGTTGCATTCCATGAGAGCATGTTTTATCACCTGGTATTTATTACTATTCTACTCACTGGGCTATCGTAGCTCATCCCTCTCCCCTAATTCCAGTTGTGCAGGTTCAGAGGTCAGAGAGAACTCAGCAGGGTACAGGAAGAGTACAGAGTGGTGTAATAGCTAGTGTGGACATGTAAATGTATAGAGATAATGTATATGTACAGTGTATAGAATGGTGCTTGACTTATAAGACTTGTAATCCCTTTGTGGAGTCACATGATCAGTTTATGTATGTTTCTTTATTGTTGTATGTTTATGAGCAAAACCAGGCTTAACATTATGAGTTTGATCCGCCTAGAGCCATGAGGAGCTCTAGTAGGGATTGGTAGAGAACAGAGAGAGTGCATGCACAGGTTAAGCCTTGGAATGAAGAAAAGTTTTATGTGTTTTACAGAAAATGTATGATCATGTATGGGATTTCACAGGTATACACAGGATAGTAGGCTTACTACGGGTCCCGGCGACCTTAAGTCGATCTGGATCCTAGTGCCGGTGGCAGTTCGGTTTCCGGGCTGTTACAGGAGGACAGGAAGAGGACAAAAGAATGAGCCAAAAACAAGACCAGAAGTCAGAGAAATAAGGATACAGGGAAGAACACGAAGGTTACTCAGTCTCCCGAGGAAGGGATGACCAAAGTAAGTATAAGAATGACGCCCTATTAAATGACTCACAAATACATATTCTAATGTGGTTTAAGAAAAATGACAAGAAGATTAGGTGGCCTCTCAAATCTTAAGAAAACTGAAAAATGAGGCAGGATTAGGTATTGCCATTCTCATGAAGACCACGGATATGTAACGGAGGAGTGCCGACAATTAAAAAATGAGATCGAAAGATCAATAAGGAACGATGCACTTTGAAAGTTTATCAGAAAAATAAAAGATAGGAGGTTTAATCTCGAGGTAATAATTTTTTAAACTACCCCTGACAGTAAAATTTGCGGGAGTTACTCATGTGATTATAGGAGGACCGAGTGTTAATGGAGGAGACACTAAGGAAAATATCGTAGACGTTCAGCTTCTAGATCCAATTTCGAGTTTTGAAATTGGTCAAGTTAGATAACCGAGCCTTTTATTTTACCTTTCGAAAATATTTACGGTTTATGGAAATATTATAAAACTAAGATGTATTCTTCAAGCTTCTTTGATAGAAAAATCATAATTATTGGATGCATGAAAGCATGGAGACAAGAACAAAGGCCATAAGTATGTTTTCACCAGGCCATATCATAAGGCAGTTTTCGGCAAACCATTCGGGCATTGGTCCCATTAATCAAGGCCACAATGTTGTTTTCGCTAGGCCAAGTCACAAGACAGTTTTTACCAGACTATTCGGGCATTAATCCCATTAATCTAAGCCACAAGATAGTTTACCAGACCAGGTCACAAGGCAGTCTCCGCCAGACCATTCGGGCGTTGGTCCCATTAATTAAAGGCTACAAGGCAGTTTTCACTAGGCCAAGTCACAAGACAATTTTCACCAGACCATTCAGGCATTTATCCCATTAATCAAGGTCACAAGGGGGTCCTCGCTAGACCATTCGGGCGTTGATCCCATTAATCAAGGCCATAAAGCAGTTTTCGCCAGGCTAGATCATAAGACAGTCTTCACCAGACCACTCGGGCATTGGTCTCACTAATCAAGACCATAAGGTAATTGCCAGGCTATCCGGGTGTTGGTCCACAGAAATAAACATTCATAAAGGCCACAAAGCCATCCGAGCACTGGTCCCATATAAGAAGGCATTTAATAACCGGGGTGTTAGTCCAACAAAAATATGACCATAAGATGAAAATCTGATAGACCAGAAGACTGGGAGTTGGACTGATGAACGAAAGTTTCAAGGCTTTGGAGGGAAACCTCCGGCTATACAACCGGGTGTTAGTCTCGATGAACAAGAGTTTTCAAGGAATTTGATGCCAAGGCCATGGGGGGGTATAATACCCGGCTAGACTCCGGCGTCGGAATTTCAACCTTCCGACGAAATCCCCGTTAGAATCTGAAATCTTAGATGTCGGAACCTCTTAGAAGGGTAAAATAAGTTTTTCACAAAATGAATTTTATGGTTTTACTGTTGGTTTTGTGTGAAAGAATTTTTAAAAGGAAGAAAAATGTTTTGGAAGGAAAGCCCAGGTTCGACCGTCGAACATGGTGCTGCTGCGAAAGCTCTCCTTTCGGCCCCCCGAAGGTGGTCTGGCCAACCATCTATAAGAGGCCTCCAGTCTGAAAATGGGAGAGTTTCTCTCTCCATTTTTAGGCAAAGGTGATGTAATACCCGACTCGAGTCCGGCATCGGCATTCCTGTCGTCCGGTGGAATCTCGGGTGTCGGAACCCTCGAGAAGGGTACTGCATATGTTTTCCAAGGTATGTTCACTTGTTTTCATGTTTTGAAGTGTTAAAAGACTTGAGTTTTGAAAGAAAAGCAACAAGGGAGAAATGCAAAGGTTCGGCCGCCGAAGGTAACTTTCGGCCGCCGAACATTGCATGGTTGCGGCTTCACGTTCGGCTGCCGAAGGTGGTCTGGCCAGCCACCTATAAAAGGGCCAAGGGTCGGTGGAAGGAGGTTATTTCTCCTCCACTTGCAGCCAGAGGTGAGTTTCAGCCTCTCCCACGTTGACTTTCATGTTGTCCATGATTTTCATCAAATCTTTCAAGAGTTTTAAGAGTTTTGGTGACTTATAAAGGTTTTGAGCAAAAGAACCAAGTTTTGAAGCTTGGAGCTTTGGAAGAGCTTTTCTTCATATCTCCACGTTAGGATCCTTCATCCTCAAGTTGTGTAAGAGGTAAGTGAAGATCCTGAGCTTCTTTGATGATTTTGAAAGGTTTTATGAAGTTTGTATGGGTAGTATGCCTGTTTAGGTTTAGGTGAGGGTTTTGGTGCTTTGAGGTGTTCAAACATCTTTAAGTGTTATGTGCTATGTTTGTTTGGGGTTTTAGGGTAGGTTTAGACCCCTTTGTGCATATATATGTGTATATGCTAGTTGGGAGTAGTTGATATGCATGTTTGTAGGTTTTTGGGCAAAGTTTGCATGAAACAGAGCAGGGTTCTGCCCTTCGGGCAAAACCAGGTTCGGCCGCCGAAGGAAGGTTCGGCCGCCGAAGGAAGGTTCGGCCGCCGAACCCCTTGTGGAGGCAGTTTCGGCTGCCAAAGGTTGCCCCCGAACGATAGGCTTTCGGTTTAGACAGAGACTTTCGGCCGCCGAAAGAGGGAGTTCGGCCGCCGAAAGTGTGTGAGTTTCGTCTCTGGACGAGACCTTCGGCCGCCGAAGGTGCCGCCGAACATGCATGAGTTTTTTCTCTGGAGAGGGGTTTCGGCCGCCGAACTTGCCGCCGAAAGTGCCCTGTCCAGCTTTCTTTTGCATGTTTTATGTGTTGGTTTTAGGATCGTTTAGAGGGGTTTTGGGGAGTTTCTTAGAGATGTGCTTGAGTGAGTTTGGTCCCTCATTTGAGTCCACCTGTGTAGGTACGGACCAGAGGAATCAGGGACATCAGCAGTGAGTCCAGTGTCAGAACCTGCAGAGTCAGTTCAGAGATAACCTGAGGTGAGTGGAATTTAACTTAATGTTTTAATCTGAGAACTGAATATTTTATCATGCTTCATGCATCATGAATATGCTATAGGGTGAGTGCATTAGTGTACACAAAGATGATGCATTGCATTTATCCTTGTACTTGGCATTGCTCCTTGTACATTGCTTATGTGAGACGGCACGGACTTCGTGAGGATTCATTAGCCCTCAGAGGAAAGACCTGGAACAGCCCTACGGGGACCAGGCACATGGTACTTAGGTACCCCAGATGAGATAGAGGGAGTTTTGATCCGTCCGGCCGAGGTGATGTGATTATGTGTTGCATTCCATGAGAGCATGTTTTCTCACCTGGTATTGTATTACTATTCTACTCACTGGGCTACCGTAGCTCATCCCTCTCCCCTAATTCCAGTTGTGCAGGTTCAGAGGTCAGAGAGAACTCAGCAGGGTACAGGAAGAGTACAGAGTGGTGTAATAGCTAGTGTGGACATGTAAATGTATAGAGATAATGTAGATGTACAGTGTATAGAATGGTGCTTGATTTATACGACTTGTAATCCCTTTGTGGAGTCACATGATCAGTTTATGGATGTTTCTTTATTGTTGTATGTATGACCAAAACCAGGCTTAACATTATGAGTTTGATCCGCCTAGAGCCATGAGGAGCTCGAGTAGGGATTGGTAGAGCACAGAGAGAGTGCATGCACAGGTTAAGCCTTGGAATGAAGAAAAGTTTTATATGTTTTACAGAAACTGTATGATCATGTATGGGATTTCACAGGTATACACAGGATAGCAGGCTTACTACGGGTCCCGGCGACCTTAAGTCGATCTGGATCCTAGTGCCGGTGGCAGTTCGGTTTCCGGGCTGTTACAGGTGAGTTCTTGCCCTCCCATTGTTGATTTTGTTGTTTTTCCTTCAAATCCTTCAAAATATTCATAAGTTTTCCCTCATTTTTGAAGATTTGAGCTTGAATCCAAGATTTTAAAGTTTGGAGACCATTTCTCCTCAACTCCAAGCTTGGGTCGCATCTACTTTAGATCTTCAAGAGGCAAGTGTAGATCCTTGCTTTTTCCTATGTTTTAAGTAAGTTTTAAAAAGGGTTAAGGGTTAAAAAGGCATGAATTGGTTAGATCTAAGGTGTTAGGGTTTGTGTTAGTTTTGATGATGAATGATTGCTCTTGTGATATTTTATAGTTGTTTGTTGGGGTTTAGGCTAGTTTTTATGCCCCTTGTGCATGTTTGAGTGAGTATGCATGTTTCAAGGAGTTGGATGTGAGGATTTGAGAAGTTTTGGAGGCTGAGTGCATAGAGCAGTTTCGAGTTCTGCCTTGCTGGAGAACCTAGGTTCGGCCGCCAAACCTGCATGGGAGGTAGCCTTTTGGCCGCCTAAACTGCCCCCGAAAGCATGACTTTAGAATCTGTGTTGAGGTTTCGGCCGCCGAACCCACCCCCGAAAGTCCCTGACTTTCGAATCTGTGGAGGACCTTCGGCCTCCGAACCTGCCGCCGAAAGTCCTCTGCCCAATCTTCCTTTGCTTGTTTTATATGTATGTTTTGGCATGTTTTAGAGGGATTTTTGGGGAGTTGTTTAGATCATGTAATAGTTATGTTTGGTCCCTCATTTGAGTCCATCTGTGTAGGATCGAACCAGGGAGACCGTAGAGGCTTGCAGTGAAGTAACTGTGCCAGTTTAAGTCAAACGTTAGCCGGAGGTGAGTAGAACTAAACTAATCTATTGTTTTAAAGTAATCACACTTTTAAGCATGTTCATGCATCACGAATGCCATGTTTATGTATTAGGATGTTGCATTAGAATTCACGAATATGACGCATTGCATATTTTACTGTTGATGTAGATGGATATTGGATGACCCACTAGCCCTCAATATGATATGATATGATATGATATGATATGATACGGAAGTCCAGGTCGAAGTCCATTCTACGCCCCTGACAATATGATAAGAGAAAGTTCAGGTCGAGACCCATTCTATGCCCCTGGCATTTATGGATATGTTATGTTATGTTTAAGCGAAAGTCCTGAGGAGCTCCGTCGAGGGCCGGGCATATTGGATTATGTAGAGGGTTACTGGTGACAAGTTCATCTTGTTGTGAATTGTTTGTGCTGTGATGCATTCCATATGAGCATATGTTTATTAAACTATTTTTATGTTCTGCTCACTAGGCTCTTGTAGCTTATCCCTTTCCCCTAACCCTAGGTTTGCAGGATCAAGGATAGCTTGGGAAGCTGGCATAGCAGCTGGTATAGTTTAATGTAATAGAATAGTTGTGGACATGTATTGCATAATGGATTAGAATTGTGCTCTGCCCTAGTTTTTATTTTTGTAATCCCTGTTAACATGATCTTTATGTAAAATTTTTAAATTATGAGTTATGTTGAACCAAGCTTGAGGCATGTGATGTTAACTATACTAGAGCATTTGATGAGGGCTCTAGTATAGGTTTTATATTTTCAGTTTATGATGCATGCATATGTCAAGCCTTGATTCGTGAAATATTTTAAGTTTTATGAAAATGTATGATCATGTATGGAATTTTATCAGGTACATAGGATGTATAGTAGGCTTACTACGGGTTCCGGCAACCTTAAGTCGATCTGAATCCTAGCGCCGGTAGCGGTTCGGATTCCGGGTCGTTACAGGGGGTATGCTAGGCCAACCAATCGGGTGTTAGTCCCGCTTCACAAAAAAGTACCTTTAAGGCATTTCGTGCCGGGCGGTAAGGCGGATATACGCCAGGCCGACCAATTGGGTGATGGTTGATCAAGCCAAATTTAGACCCATTTTCCATGTTGTTATTTATGTTAATTTACATATTTTCTATCTAATTTTGTGGTTTTGATCTTATTTTGCATAAAATGGTGTAAAAGGGTAATTTGGTAAAAATGACCTTAAAACTGCCCAAAAAAGAGTTAAAAAAAAAGCCTGGTTTGCCCAAACCAAGTTGAAGCTGAAATGGGAGAGGGAGGAGGAAAGCACAAACTTATTGTTTAACCAGATTGTTTGCCCAAGCAAACTGGGCAAACAGACCCACATGACAGAGGCAGAGTGCAAACAACACCCAAAACAGACTGTTTGACCAAGTTATTTGCCCACACAACCCGAGCAAAAAGGGCCTGCGACAGCAGACAACAGAAACGCGAGAAAACTTAAATTTCAAGTTTTCAAGAAGTCTTTCCCTCCCTAAACACGTGAGGACAGCTCAGCAAATCTTCAAGACACCTCAGCACTCTATCCCACATATCTAAAAAGCCAAATCTCAAGAAGATATAATTGCCTTCCAAGAATTCAAATCCAAATAGGAAAGAGAACCCCATCTCAACAATGAAACAAAGGGCAACCTATTCAGCTATAAAAGGACAGCAAAGCAGCAAGAAAATAATCTCTCATCTTCGGAAACACACCAGCAGCTGCGCGCCACGCCTGCCGGCCCTCCTTCTTCTTCCTTCTTGTTTTATTTCTTTTATTTTTGTTTTAGTTTCAGTTATGAGTGGCTGAAACCTTTTTTCTAGTTGAAGATTAGGTGAAATTTCAGTTTGTTTATGGATTGTGAGATCTGAACACATGTTGTTTATCTTTTATTTATCAATATTTATGCAATTTCATGCTTAATTCTATTGTTACTTTATTGTTTAGATCAATAAGGCCCATTGATTCTTGATTACAAAGTGATAATTTATTAGTTGGATAGTTTGAAATCCGTAATTGCTTGAATTATTTAAACACAAGTAACTCTTGGTGTAAAAACCAAGGAGATTGCATAATCTAGCAAGATCACCATACGTTTGGGTAGCTAGAATTAGGTCTCTCTATCTCTTAATGCAATTGACAGTTGTAACATGCTAAAAGCCCCAATGACGTTCCTTGGCAACTTGTTGATTAGTGGTTAGTTAGAGGTCCCTAGTTAATCTATGCCTAAGGAGGGATATGGAGGTGAGGAGCGTCTTTCACCTTCATAACTGATTTATTGAGTCAAATAAAAGAATATAAGTGTCCCAACAACTGAAGTTGATCCAATTCTTCAACTAGAGCTTTTCTCATTATTGAATTCTCTTTACTTTATTATTTGCTTTACTTTGCTATTTTTAATTCTAGTTGTAATACCCAGCTAGATTCCGGCATCGGAATCCCTAACTTCCAGCAGAATCTCCATCGAAATCTGGAATTTTGATGATGCCGGAGTCTTCTAGAGGGGTAAAATGTGGTTTCTAAAATGTTTTTACTGATTTCATGGTTTTAAATGAAAAAGAATTGAGTTTTAAAAAGAAGAGACCAAGGAGGCATTTGCCAAGTTCGGCCGCCGAAAGTGAAGTTCGGCCGCCGAACATGGGAAGTTTTCGGGAGCGCTTTTGGCCTCCGAAAGCTTCGTTTAAACAAACCAAGGTTCGGCCGCCGAACCTCAAGTTCGGCCGCCGAACATGCATGAGTTTGGGGGGCACGTTAGGCTGCTGAAGGTTGTTGACCAGGCCACCTATAAAGAGCCCTCAGATCGGAAATGGGCGAGTTTTCTCCCCATTCTCGAGCTCAGGTGAGTTTATGCCCTCCTTTGGTCGTTTTCATATTTTCTCTACCCATCCCTCAAGTTTTCATGAGTTCTACCCTTGTTTTGAAGTTTTGAAGCTTAAATAGGAGTTTTGGGAGCTTGGAGGCTTTTGGAGCTTGGATCCTCCACACCTCCGAGTTAGGGATCGCATCACCCCTCGATCTTCAAGAGGTAAGTGTAGATCCTTGCTTTCCTTGTGTTTTAATGAAGTTTTAAGTAAGTTTAAAGAAGTTTTGATGGTTGAGTATGGGTAGATATGCATGTTAGGGTTTATGTGGGTTTTATGCCTAATGTATGTTTATGTGCTGATTGTTGGGGGCCTGGACTAGTGTTTAGGCCTTATATGCATGTGGGAGAGTGTATGCATGATTGGGAGAGAGCAAGTGAGGTTTTGAGTAGTTTTGATGGTTTTGGCTTATGTGGGTCATAAGCTCTTTATGTATGCTCTATGATGTTTTTGTTGGAGTTTAAGCTTGTTTAAGCTCCTTTGTGCATGGTTAAGGGTTTATGCTTGTTTTTAAGAGGTTGGCTGCTTGTTTGGGGTGTTTGGTAAGGTTTTGGAGGCTGGTATGCACAAGAGGCTGAGTTCTGATGAACTCAGGTTCGGCCGCCGAAGGTAGTTTCGGCCGCCGAACCTGCCTATGGATGCATGGATTGGCCGCCAAACCTCGCCCCCGAAAGTTGAGTTTTGGCTTGAAAGCAGACTTTCGGCCGGCGAAGGAAGGTTCGGCCGCCGAAAGTGCCTGACTTTCGTCTCTGGAGAGGGACTTTCGGCCGCCGAAGGTGCCGCCGAAAGTGCCCTGTCCAGCCTTTTCATGGTTGTTTCCTATGCATGTTTTGGTGATGTTTTAGGGGGGTTTTTGGGTAGTTGGTTATGAGTTGTTTAGAGTGTGTTTGGCACCTCACTGGAGTCCACCTGTGTAGGATTGGACCCGAGGAACCGAGGTGTTTGGCAGTGTTAGCTACTTCAGAGTCAGTCCAGAGCTAGTCAAAGGTGAGTAGAACATGACTCTTTTAATATTAAAGAAATTAAATATTTTAAGCATGCTCATGCATCACGAATACCATGTTATGTAATAGGTTGTTGCATTAGAGTTCACGAATATGTTGCATTGCACAATACGATGATGATGATGTGGATGGATATTGGATGATCCATTAGCCCTCAGTATGACATGATATGATACGATATGACATGTATGACATGATATGAGATGGAAAGACCAGGCGTGGCCGTATCGCCCCTGGCATAGAGTAAGAGAAGTCCAGGTGTGGTCGTATCGCCCCTGGCATAGAGTATGTAAAGTCCAGGCGTGGCCGTATCGCCCCTGGCATAGAGCATTACTGAACTTGTTATGATATGAGATTTATATGTAGAGGGCTATTGGTGACAAATTCATCCTTGATGTGTATTGTTTGTGATGTGATGCATGTCATGAAAGCATATGATATAATAAACTGTTTTCCTATTTAGTTCTGCTCACTGGGCTTTTTAGCTCACCCCTCTCCCATAACCCCAGGTTTGCAGGGTCAGAGATAGTTCAGGAGGTTAGCAGGTTATGGCTATGGTTTTGATTATGTAATAGAATAGTAATGGACACGATGTAATGTAAGGTTATGTAATGATGTAAAAGAGTTGTATTGTAAAATGATATTATGTAATGTGTTCAGAGCTATAGTATTGTGCTTGGCCCGAGTTGGATAATCCATTTGTACAGAAGTTTTATATTATGTTGTTTTATGTGTTGGACCGAGTTTGACATAGGGTATGCTGACCCTAGGGGTTCTATGAGTCCAGTCATAGTGCATGCACAGGTCAAGCTTGGTAAAGGTAAAGTTTTAAATGTTTTTATGGAAATGTTTGGGATTATACCAATTGTATAGGATGCATAGTAGGCTTGCTACGGGTCCCGGCAGCCTTATGCCGATCTGGATCCTAGCGCCGGTAGCGGTCCGAATTTTCGGGCTGTTACACTAGTTTAGTTCATCAATCTCAAAACCCCCCTTTTATTTTATTCTTAGTTTATTTACTTGGTCTTGATAAGAAAAATAGGTGAGTATCAATTCCCTGTAGATTTGATCATTTTACCACTATCTACAGTTATAAAATTGTGGATAACTAAAAAGGTTGTTTTTAACCAGTTTTGATAACCGCACAGTCAATGATCATGTGTCACAAGAAGTTCTAATTCACTTGATGATAGGCTGCAAGGCTGAAAAAATGCCTGGAAGCTCGAGTAAAAGGAGCTCGCAAGAGCAAAAATGCTCGAAAGATGCTTAAAGTAAAAAGAGCCTAGAAAATGTGCAAGTGCAGAAATGCCCGAAAGATGCTTAAGGTAAAATAGGGCCTAGAAGATGCACAAGTGTAGAAATATCTGGAAGATGCTTAAGGGCAAAAGAGCCCAAAAGATGCACAAGTGAAAAAGTGCTCAAAAAATACTTAAAGAGTAAAAGAGTCCGAAAGATACACAAAAGTAAAAATGCTCGAAAGATGCTTAAAGAGTCCATAAGATGCACAAGAATAAAAGTGCTCGAACGAAAACCAGGACTATGAACCTGTAATACCCGGCTAGACTCCGGTATCGGAATTCCTACCGTCCGGTGGAATCTCGGATGTCGGAGACCTCTAGAAGGGTAAAACCATGTTTTCTTAAAATATTTTGATGTATTTTATGGTTTTTAATGAAAATAAATCCAAGTTTTGAGTGGAGAGGGCCTTGGAGACTTTGCCAGGTTCGGCCGCCGAAAGTCATGTTCGGCCGCCGAACGTGGGGAGGTTTTGGGAGCGGCCTCCGAAAGCCTTGTTTAAATCAGCCAAGGTTCGGCCGCCGAACTTGCATGCGTTGTGGGGGCACGTTAGGCCGCCGAAAGGTGGTAAGGACAGCCCTATAAAAGGACCCCATGGCCGAAACGGGCAAGCTTTTCTTCCCGTTTTCGGCCAAGGTGAGTTCTCCACCGCCCCTCCTCTGTTTTGAGCTTCTCCCTTCGAGTTTTCATGTTTTTCTTATGAGTTTTCACCTTGTTTTGAAGATTTTCGAGTTTAAAGCAAGTTTTGGAGCTTTGAGGTTCAAGAACTCAAATCTCTCCCATCTTCGAGCTAGGGTCATTTTCCTCTCGATCTTCAAGAGGTAAGGGCCGATCTTGAGCTCACTATATATTTTTAACAAGTTTTAAGTTGATTCTTGAAGTAGAAATGCATGTGTAGGGTTTTATGAGTTTTTGGGTTTTTGTTGGATTATGGGAAATGTATGTTGGATTTGTGTTGTTTGATGTGTTGTAGATGGGGTTTTAGTTGGTTTGAAGCCCCTAGGAACTTGTATGCTTGAGTATGTGTGTTGTAGAATAGGATTATGCATGTTTTTAAGGTTTGGGAGGCATTGGAGGCAAGAGGAGCCAAGTTTCTACCCTTTGGCAGAAACCAGGTTCGGCAGCCGAAGGACTTTCGGCCACCGAAGGACTTTCGGCCGCCGAACATGGCTGGGGAGGCAAGCCTTTCGGCTGCCGAAGCCTGCCCCCGAAAAGAGACTTTCGTCTCTGTCTGGGACTTTCGACTGCCGAAGGTACCGCCGAATCTGCCTGGGTTTCGGCTCTGGAGGGACTTTCGGCCGCCGAACCTGCCCTGTTCAGCCTTCCTTTGCATGTTTTTGCATGATTGTTTTGAGGTGTTTTAGGGGGTTTTTGGGGGATGTTTTTAGAGTCATGTTCTAGTTGTTTGGTCCCTCATTTGAGTCCACCTGTGTAGGTTCGGACCCGAGGAACCGAGGACCCCAGCAGTGAGTTAGCTGCATCAGTCTTTGTCGGAGCTAGCCAAGAGGTGAGTAGAATAAACCTTTACGATTTAAAGCAAATAAATTATAAAGTTTTTAGCATGTTCATGCATCATGAATGCCATGTAATGAATTAGGTTGTTTGCATTAGAATTCACGAATATGTTGCATTGCATTTATGATGTTGATGTGGATTGGTTATTGGATGATCCTTTAGTCCTCATATGATATGATGATGTTACGGCATGATATGGTATGGAAGTCCAGGTTGTACCCATTCTACGTCCCTGGCACTATGTAAGAGAAAGTCCAGGTTGTACCCATTCTACGTCCCTGGCACTATGTAAGAGAAAGTCCAGGTTGTACCCATTCTACGTCCCTGGCACTATGTAAGAGAAAGTCCAGGTTGTACCCATTCTACATCCCTGGCACATTGGAATGTTATGATATGTTATGTTAAGAGAAAGACCGATTGTACCCATTCTACGTCCCGGCACTTTGGAATGTAGAGGACTATTGGTGACAATACCATCCGAGATGTGATTTGTTGTGATGTGTTGCATTACATGATGGCATGAGATTTTAAATGTTGTTTTCTATTGTTCTGCTCACTGGGCTCTAGTAGCTCACCCCTTTTCCCTAATCCCCCAGGATTGCAGGTACGGGCTAGACAGTGAAGTCAAGAAGAGCAAAGTCATGTGTTTGTAATAGATAGAAAGTGGACATGATAAATTGTAAGATGATGTAAAGTTTGAATAGTCATGTTATGTATTATGATATTGAGGATTAGAAGTTGTGCTTGACCCTATGGATGTTGTTATCCCTTTTATTACATGATCTTAGATGTTTTATGATGTAGATGTAAACCAACTCAACACATGTTATGCCACCCATTGGGGGCATTGATGAGATCCCACAGAGGGGTCAAGTTTATGATTATGACTATGTTCAGTGCATGCACAGGTTGAGTTTGGTGTATGATAGAATGTATGAAAGAAAAGTTTTAATTTTTATGTATGTTGTTGATCATGTATGGGATTAATCAGGTTTACAGGTTACATGTCAGGCTTGCTACGGGTCCTGGCGGCCTTAAGCCGATCTGGATCCTAGCGCCGGTAGCGGTCCGATTTTCGGGTCGTTACAGAACCCGAAAAGTGACAGGGAGCAAAAAGAACTTGGACTAAAGTCCAAGGCAAAAATACGCACGAAAAAAGTGATCGAAAGCTAGTCAGAACTAGAAAATGCCTAAAAGCTCAATAAGGCAAAAAATGTTTGGAAGACTAGTCAGGGCTAGATAACAACCAAAAGCCCGATAGGGCAAGAAAACGCTCGGAAGCTAGGCAAGACTGAAAAATGCTCGAAAGATCACCATAACCCTTGGGGCAAGAAAGTGCTTAGAAGAAAGTCAGGACTGGAAATGTGTGGACTCTTGCTGGGGCTGTAAAAGGCCAGAAACCTGTCAGGCTGTACAAAGCTAAGGAGCTCGCAAAGGTTAGGAAACTACTCGAAAGCTCGTCAAGAAATTTGATGCCAGAAAGCCCGAAAGCTTGTTAAGTTATTTGATGCCAGAAAGTCCAGAGGCACGTCCAGGCTAAGATCAAGATCAAAAAAAAGGCCGAAAGCTCGTAAAAGCATTTTATGCTGAAAAGCCTGAAGGCACGTCAGGGCTAAAATCGGAGCTAGAAAAAATGTCTGAAAACTTGTCAAGGCATTATTATATTACTCGGATCAATTTTTGCCAAGATAAAATTTTAAACCTGACTGATAGGCAAGGCAAGGAAGAATAAAGTAAAGACATCATGTGCTCAGTCTGGACAAACAAACCGAAATGATCCAGACCATGAAAATAAGTGTCCCCTTCGAATCTAAAGAAACGAAGACCAGCCGGGGGACCTTTTATACTACATAAGAATTTTTCAAAACAAGTCGTGAACTGTCACTATAAGATAGGGCTACGTGGCAAAGTTTGATAAGCTGATAAGCGGTTCCACCCGTAGCAAAGAAGAGTCGGATGACTCACTGAAGACTCAAACGACCATTATGCTCGAAACCAAGAGAAAAGACCCGATTTCAAGATAGGTCGGCTTCAGGTCAGACTCACCTTCTCAAATGTTAGGGAGAGTCTCCATAAGGAAGTTATCGCCAAATAGCTACAATCCAGTAGATCCCCTTTATGCCTGCGATCACAGAATTCTCAACCATTCAACCGATGAAGATCCCTTATCAATAGGCCGACCATATCATCGCCGAATTATCAAAAAATATTATAATTATTTCCACCTTCTTACAGTATAAAAAGGGAGTGATCACAAAGGTAAATATATGCTATTCTCTCTCACCAATACTCTGAATTCTAAGCAATTCTTTACTCCTATTTTGTTTTTTAGTTCACCGATTTAAGCGTTAGAGTGGCTGCAGTAGGTGCCAACCACCCCACTTTCTCCTTCTTGTAGATCTAGCCAATCATAGCTCAACTCTTGTCTGGCCACATTATCATTTTAGTTCCAGCAATATCAGTAGTTTTAGCATTTATCCTATCCGTATATTCGGTGAAGTCCGCATACTTTATGTGTATGGACTTGCTAGGAAGATCATCTTTTAATGTGAGAGGTGAGTTGTGGACTAGTTTGTGAAATTTTTCGGACCCTCCAAAAGTGAATGATTTCTGTTGGAGAGCTTGTAGAAATATATTGCCTACAAAGGATAACTTAAAGCAAAAGGGTGTGGATGTGGATGTGGATGTGGATGCTAGATGTCCTTGGTGCCATGAAGATGAAAGTGTCAATCATATTTTGTTGCATTGTCCTGTGTCCAAGGAAGTTTGGAGGTTAGGGGGAGTGGGAGATTTACAGCCTAATGGTAATTTTTTTTTAATTTTTTACTGCAGATTTTGAAGTCCCAAGACAAGGTTCGAAAAACCTTTGTAATGGTCTGTGCATGAAGATTATGGTCAGCAAGGAACTCATTATTATGAAACCATGTGCAAAATTCAGCAGCTCACTTTGTGGAAGACGTCATGCATCATATCTTGGATTGGAAAGCTACTCAACGTACTGGTGTTTTGCATGAAAATACCATTGCTACTTTATATCAGAGCCGGAACTTGTTTTATTCCTCCAACCCTGCTCGTGAACCTGAAGCCATTTCTCTCCAAATTCATGCGTCATCTTCATGCTTGGACAATTTCAGTTGGCTTCGTCAAGTTGATGGGGTTTTGTTTCAAGTTCAAGATTTTATTAGCTACAGTTTTGTTGTAGAAAACTCTGAGAGTATATTTCAACGTGGTATTTCTGGTTTCTCGGAAGGTAATGGTACGCCGGTGATTGTTGAAAGTTTAGCTCTCCATCACTATTTGTTATTTGCGAGATGGAATTTTTGCTTTTTAATGACTGCATTCTTATGGACTGTTTGTAGATCATTCAAACTCTTCAATATACACATTTAGACATTTTTAAATTGGGTTTGATTTTGAATGATTGTAAATTTTTGTTAAACTCTAGAACTGATATTTCTGTTAGATGGGTTCGTCGTCATGCCACTCTAACTACTCATACTTTGGCTAGACAATATATTAGGTATGATCGTCTCTCTGTTTGGGATGATATCTCTATTTATTTGATAAAATTTTATTAATACAACCAGTAGTTTTGCTTTTAAAAAAAAATCGTATTCGTATACATTTTTAATTTAATTTATGATAAAATTTAATTGGTATTAAATATATTAATTGATAATTTTATCATAATGGAATTTTAGATGTCATTCAATTTAAATATTTGATTTTAATTAATTGAAGGTGTGATATTAAATATAAGAATATGTGATTTAATTTATTTTAATATAAATATATTAATTCAATTGGAATACTAAAGAAGGTGTAATTCAATTGGACTAACATGTGATTCAATTATATAAGTCGAATTTAATTTAATTTATTTAATTAAAATATTTTAATCTTAAATATATTGGCTCAATTAAATTATTTATACTATATGTTATTCAATTGAATTGAAATTATTTGAATTATGCCCACTGCATATAAATTAACCAAAATAGTTGAGCTTAATTCAATTTATATAATTTAGCTATTTGATATTAATTAAAGATAATCAATTGAATTATTTGTACTAAATGTAATTTAATTGAATTAAGATTAAAAGAACATGTCCACTGCATATAATTCAATGAACTAATTGATTTTAATTTGATTGATTCAATTAAACTATTTTAATTTTAGTTAAGATAAGAGACAATGATTTAATTTAATTTGATTATTTTAATATTAGTTTAAGAGATTCAATTTAATTATTTATAAATATATAATTACGCATGTATGGCACCACATGTAATTCAATTAAGTAGTTTATTTTAATTCAATTGATTCAATTAAATTATTTTAATAAAAAAGGTTTATATTGCTCTTAATTCAAATGAATTATTTAAGAATGTATCCTTTAAAGGAAGTAATTAATTTTAATTGAGGTGAATCATTTTGGTTAAGATAAGATTCAACTTAAGCATTTCTATGTTAATTCCATAGAATAAATTGAATAATTAATACCAAAATATATTTCTCTATGTAAAATTATTACTATTTGTAAATAAAAGCATATTTGATGAAGTGTAATTTATTGAATATATCATAAGTTTGAAATTTTATAATAATTCTCAAATTTTTTAGATTTAGAATAGTGGCTATATACATAAGTCAAGCACCCATTATAGCATTATCGCTATGAAGAATGAAAAAAAAAAAATTAATAATTGACAAATGCTTAAATTAATAGAACTCTTATATCCAAACTTGTAATATTTAATTTATCGGAGAAGGAGTGAAATTTAAATTATAAATTAAACACATTATTTTATAAAAAATTGTAAAAAGGTAATAAAGTGAAAATATTATTTTTTACTCCAGAAAAAATACAGAAATGGCCTCTTGTGGATCAATTTGATTTAATTTTTAAAAATTTAAATAATGAAATGTAAATTTTAATTTTTTTTATTAATTCAATTTCTCAAGTTAGTATTTTCAATGATTCTGGAATTAAGGATATTTGATTCATGATTCTGGAATTAAGGATATTTGATTCTAATCTTGATTTGGTTCCATATCAGTACTTTTTCCTTTTTTGTTTGGTTAAATCTGAAATTGGTTTGATTTGATTTTGATTTTATGTTAAATACTTTTAGTTTGGTTAATTCAAATTATGTGAATTATTATTATGTCTCTAAATATTTAAAAAATTATTAATTTATTTTTAATTAAAAAAACATATTTATATTTTATAAAATTTAATTTTTTAGTCTTTATACTAAAAGAAAGATTATCCGCCTTGAATGTTTAGATTATTTATTCCCTCTAATGTTAATTATATGTTATTCAAAATTATATAACTTTAAATATCTATATCATTTAATAATTTTAAATAAAATTAAAATAAGTTCAATTTTATAAAATATCTTATTTTTGGAATTTAAAACATAACATAAACTAATGAATTTTGTAAGAATTGAGAGATTTTATATTAATTCTCCCTTCAAAAATTTTGATTTTAACTTAGATTATAAAAAATGGATCAAAATTACTTTCGATCCAAATTTCCCTCTATGGTCCATTTGTGACTCAATACTCTCACCTTTTCTTCTTTTTCAAACCTAATTTCTTCTTTCCCCTTCCCCATGAAAGACGATCTGCATTAATTAACTATCGATAAAAAAGAAGATATTGTTATTCCTATTAAGAGTTCCAGAGATATTTCAATCGTCACTTATGATTTCTGTATGGTGTGGATGTTTCTCACATACAATCCAATCAATTTTCAAAATATGTAGACCTTTTTGGCAGATTTATGATATTTTTTAGAGCGGATATCTATTATGGAATTAGAGGTAAAAAGATATTTGTTTCGGTTTTTTAATAATCTTGATTTTGAAAATATAGAAAATGGGTCTTGGTTGTACAATCGATTCCTGTTTGTTTGGAAGGAGATACAAGGTAATGAAAATCCTCTCTATATCCCTCTAACTCATTCTGATTTTTGGGTTCTGATTAAAGATATCCCTTCTAGTTATTATAACGAGACATTGGCTAAATTGATCGAGAATTTTATTAGCCACTATAAAGAGTATAATATGAAAAATGTTTCAGTTATGTCGCCGGACACTATGAGAGTTAAAGTTTGTTTGGATATTCGGCAACTTTTAAAACGGCAGAAGAAGTTTAATGGAAATGATGGTACTGTGTTTAATGTGAAGTTTTAATACGAAAAACTAACCATTTTTTGCTATCTATATGAGAAACTGGGTCATGTGCAGATTTTCTGTGATTTGTGGCTGAGGTTGAAAAAAGAAGATATCAAGTTTGATTGTGGTGATTAACTTAGAGTATCTATTCGTCGGAAACATAAACCAACAAGTTTGTAATTGTATAATTCCGGCAATTCTGCTCCGCCGGGGTTTGTAATAGGATTGATATCAACTAGCAATTTTGAAAACACTAACTTAGCAGTACATAATAGACAATTCTTCTTATTTGGCAAAAGTCAATCCATTATAAATAAGAAAACTGGGGATTATATTATGAATATAAACAAGTGTTTTATTATGCAAAAGTCAATCCATTGTAATGTTATTCTAACTGTTTATATTTTGGTTAGAAAATTTATTGATATAATCGTTTCTCTATTTGGGATATCATATATTTTTATTTGATGAAATTTTATTAATACGATAAGTAGATTTGTTTTAAAAAAAAATTATAAAAAAAAAAAAATCTAGCACTTGTGCATGTACTGGACTCTTCATGAATTGTAGATGAAAAAAAGGAAAAAAACAAGGAGACTTTGTGGCTGCGATCCCATCCACGTATGATGTGGACCCTTGATCTTGAAATCCACGTGTAGTAGCGATCAATAAATGTTTGAGGGGGAAATTAAGTAGCCGCAGCTTTGACTCATATTGGCTACATACGATGAGTTGCAACCATAAAGAAGTAGGAAAAGGTCCTTGTCTACTTCTCTTTTACTCTTTGCTTGATTGAAAATTTGATACTACGTACTACAAGAGAGGACTCACGGAACAAAGCTATGTTTTTTTCTGCTTTTAACCTGAAATTAAATTTTTTCTCATTGATGGTAAAAAAAATAATGTTGCTTTCTCCAAAACCAGAAAAGTTTCAAAGAATCACATGCCTTTTGCGGATGGCCATACAAAATGTGTATATATAACTATTCCAACCTCTTTTATTTTTTTCAGATCTACAAGGCTCCAACCATGATCACCTCCCACATTGATGACCAGCTCTCCAATCCACGTTTGGCGACATTACCTCATCAAAACAATCAGGCGGACCATGCAAACGCACCCTTGCTACTCCAACCAGCAAATGCAACATCAAAATCCCTGCTCTTCGATGAACTACGACATTTTCGAATAAGTCTCAAGTGGTGCGCCCTCGATCACTCCACTTGCACAGCAAAATTCATTTCATATTTCACATTCATATTCTTCACCATTATCGTTCCCATCATAAGCTCTCTCTGTATTAAAGTTCCATCCGATGATCCCATATCTTTCAACAACCTGGTGCAGTTTCCTGAGTCTGGCTTGGCTCTAATAGCTTTCTTGACCCTATCCCGTTTCTTTAGAAGGTATAGTCTGCGCCAGCTCTTGTTCCTCGATGGGCTGCAAGACGATTCTTCGTTTGTCAGACGGGGATATTCTCGGGAGCTTGACAAGGCTTTTCGGTATCTTGCATGCATTCTACTGCCATCCTTTCTTGTGGAATTAGCACACAAAATCATATTCTTCTCTACAGTGAAAATATCATTACCTTATCTGAGTTCAGGTGTGCCGTTGAATTCTACCATCTTTGTGTTGGTTTTGGCATCGTGGGTTTACAGGACAGGTGTTTTCCTGTTGGTTTGCGTTCTATTTCGGCTGACTTGTGAGCTCCAGATACTTAGATTTGAGGGACTTCATAAATGGTTCGACGGATGCGGATCGGATGCTAGTGTCATATTTAGGGAGCATGTTAGGATTAAGAAACAGTTGTCTGTTACGAGCCACAGATATCGATTCTTTATAATTACTTGTTTGGTTACAATTACCGTTACTCAATTAGGAGCATTGTTGCTGGTTCTGGCATTCACGTCTGACAAAACCTTCATCAATTCAGGAGGGCTTGTGGTATGTTCGGTCTTCCTAATTAAATTTGTCAAAGAAACTGTATTTGCAATAATATGGAAGATGACAATGTGTAAACTCAACTTAATTACCACGCAATCATAGGACTTGAATAAACTGTACATCTTTTTTAGGATGGAGTTTCGCTCACTTTATTAATGCAGTGTCAAACTCTAAACTTAACATAAATAAATCAAATATGCTTCATTTGAGACTTGGGCAATCATCCCTAAAAGGTTCCTTTTATCAAACATTATATGTGTGTATATGTACAGAGTCTACAGATGCTTGAGTTGATATATCGAGTTTTATTATGATGGGAGAATGCAGATATGTTCAGTGGTTCAGTTAAGTGGCTTCTTCTTGTGCTTATTGGGAGCAGCTAGAATCACACATAGAGCTCAAGGCATTGTGTCCATAGCAACCAGATGGAATATGATCCTGACATCTTCATCCGCCAGATCAGACCAAGGGAAATGCAGTGTCCCGGAGATTGATAAAACTCTCGTCTCTGAATCTGCTGTTATTGGTGCCGATTCATCAGAAATTTTGGTCTCAATTTCCTCACAGTATCCATCGTCTTTCCAGACTAGGCAGGCTTTTGGTAAGTAATAACTCTATCCCTTCCTTTGGTTAACTGCACATCACAGTGTTAATTATAATGTTCTCGGTGCAGTGGCATATTTGCAACACAACAACGGAGGAATCACACTGTTCGGATTTGCACTCGACCGCGGATTGCTTCACACGCTCTTTGCGTTTGAGTTCTCATTAGTGCTGTGGATTTTGAGTAAAGTGGTAGTTCTGTCTTGAACAAGTCCCTTTTTTTAAATAAATAGAAGTCACAGTACAAACAGAGAAGACATATATAAAGCTTTCCATCCACCTCATAATGTATCATCTCATGCAATTACAAATCTATTAGCATATTCATACGCATTTTATCTTTAATTTTCCCTCCTAGTCCTGCATGTGATTTTGCTTTCGTTGGTTACGGGCCACAAGTTAATACTTTGGCGGGCTTCCATGTTAAACTCAAGTATGAGTAACCTACTAGAAGTTGTCAACAGCTCTCATGAAAATAGCATAAGCAGAGAAGGCCACCTGCTTCCTGGATTACTCACTTGGGTTTTCAACAACGATGTTGACTGGTGAGGTTATTCCCAGACTCACAATTTTATAGGTTAAATGCTCGTGATCAAGCATACAAAATTCGGGCTTATCCCCTTGTATTTGTTCATAGAATTATCAGTTGGAATGGTGAATGGATCTCGTATTCCTAATGACCTTTTTCCTAATTTAGAAATTCCTAAAAGAGATGAGAGTTGATTCCTACTCAACCAATCATAGAGCTAGACAGCAACAGTTAATTCCATTAGTTCTAGTCAAGATAGCTACAAAAGCCCACCAGTACTGTGAAAGCTAAATTTAACGAGATTCAGCAGCTAGTCACTTGCTTGGGCAAGGTGAGGATATTGGTTAAGGATGTTTACAATATCTCCAAGGCGAGCAATAATCTTGTCCCCTTGACCTCTTACAAAATCTGTGGCCCCAAAGTCTGCTACCTCAGGAAGGTTGGTTTGAACCATAGCATGAATCAATTCTGCATTCTCTCGCAGCCTCTCCACCATCATATGCTCCATTTCTTCTGCAGCAGTCATCTTCTTTTTTTGCATGTAGTCATTTTTAGGCTTCTCTTCCATAAGAGTCTTCTGAGGCATCTCTTCTGCATGGATATTCTGAGGCTTTTCCTTTTCACAGCACATCTGAGGATTTTCTTCCTTCAAACTATTCTGAGGCTCCTCTTCAGTATGGACTTCCAGATGTGGTTCCTTTCTGCAGCAATTCTGAGGCTTTTCTCCCAGTAGGGTTCTAAGTTTTTTTTTGGACCCTAATAAACACAACAATATAATAAAAGCGGTGCCTTAACCTTTAACACTACAGGTACTGAAAAGCAGCTTTATTGTTCTACTCTGAATCTCTGATAGGTTCAATCACAATCATCAGCAAGTATAATTACATAAATTACTTATTCTACAAGATAAATGGTTCAAGAAACTTGAGCAGTTATGCTAAGTTGCTGACACGTCTCTTCAGTCTCCATAATTTCTTGCCATTTCAATTTTTTTTCTTATTAATTTTTATTTTATGCACTAAAGTCTCATAACACTTGAACATTATATTACACAGTTCCCAGTAACCATATTTTAAGCTTTCATGGTTTAGAGCCCCCCACTGTTTCCATCCACATCAGTTGCACAAAAATATACTCTCACAAATGTTTACTGCCAAGAGAACCAAAAATTGTAGATAGCCCATTCAAGCAACAAAAAAAGGGCACATATCACATGGAAAAATTAAAGTAAACTGAACAAGAAATGTAGAGGCTCTGCATCTATTATAGTTTTTCATACAACCCTGCTTATGTTTGAATCATAAGAAACTCAAAATGATGTATACTCTATGAAGAAGAATGTAGAACTTTTAATTTTTCACCCCAAAACCAGGAAAATGAGCTGTAAATGGCAACAAATTTCACGTTTGATTCCAACAAGATAAAATCCAAATCGTAAAATTTAAGAAGCATGACATGATACTAGAAGAAATTATCATCAAAAGTAGCTCTAATTTCCATATTATAACCAGAATTTAAAAACCCAGCATAAGGAGCTGTCTTGGACAATTATATGTTGATGGAGATCCAACAATACATTAGAGATTTAAAGAGCTCCAAGTATAAAATAGCAAATAAATTTTTCATTTTCTGAATATTCAAAACAGCAACATTACGGAGTCCTAGAAATTAAGCACTCGACTTTGGTATTCAGATGGACAACAAGTACACAAATGCAATAAAATGGAGGGCATCATTCATGTTTATTTATAAATAAATATATAAGAATAGAAAGATAAGAGAAATTCACATGCTTATTCATGATTGTGTTACCACAATGATTTTCTAACTTTAGCAAATGAGCAAGTTGATTAAAATCATAAATATGAAGTAGATTGGTAAGAAGAAAAGTATACCAAGTTTTGCGATTACACCAAGCAGGTCAGCCTGTGCTTCCGTATCAGTATCTGGATCAGTATCGGGGCAGTTCTTCTGTGCCCTTACATAATCGTCAATAGCTTTGAAGAGCTCCTCATCAAAATTCTCTGGAAGTCCTAATTGTTTTCTCTTTTCACAACCCAAAAAGCAATAAGAATCGGTCTTGGACTTGGAATCCCATTGTTTGATCTGGTTGTACTCAGCCAGCAAGGAATTCCACTTGCTCCTACACTGATTAGCAGTGCGTGGTACATCCAACACAGTACAATTTTCCACTATAATTTTCCATTTCTGGTAGGAAGACAGAACTCTTAAACAATCTCCTTCAACAGCAGCAATCTCGTTAACAAGAATGAGTGCTTCCTTAGTGGTCCAGTCTGGGGCTACCTGAGAACGCGTAGTACGGGGAGCACCCGCATCGCATGATTTCTTACTACTATCTTCCACTCCCTTCTTACGCTTCGTGCCTTTCTTTTGAAACTCGTTGGTAGCTTCTGTCGCTTCCATCTGTAAACCAAAAGAAGATTAAACCTTCGACTGGGATCTGTATTTTTTTATTTTTTTGGTAAGCACTGGAATCTGTATTTTGATACATTACACCTAGAATTCAAATATTTTATTCCTTGTTCTTCTACTTTCCCATTCAATTAAAATAAAATAGAGATCCAATTTTGATTTTGACCCTTAAACACATATACCCCCCTCAAAAAAAATGCAACTACATTAAGTTTATGAGAAATACCTGGTTTGAGAGAAACACGCAATTCTACCTTCTGGGTGATCCCCATTTATGCTGTTTTATAGTCCTAGACTTGGTCTTTGCACCTTGCTCCTCAGTACCCGCCACCAACCATGCCTGCTAAATTCGGCCCATCGTACTTTGGATTTGGATCAGCAGGTCAACCATATTTTTATTGGGCTCCATCGGGCATTTTGAGTGGACTATACTTTAGGCCTTGTGTCATACCTCAAATATATATTTTTTTATAAGAAATTGTAAATAATTTTGTTAATTATTTTTAGAATAATATTTTATATTACTGATTTTTAATTTAATAATATTTCACGTGTTCTTATTAAATTTTAAAGTTCAAATTTATAGTAATGATCAAATATATTATAATAGTATGTTTTAGTTAGGAATGGTAATGGATTGGGTATTTTCGAAAATTAATCCGATTGAATTTTAATAGAACAAGTTTAAATAGTTATAATTATATTTAAAACATATTTATATTTAAAAAATAATATTAATTACGAGTTTCAATTTTATTTATAGAGTCATCTAAATTCGTTTATATAAATAATTAATTTAATATAAAAATATTTATTTTATGATAATATTTATATTTTTTAAAAATATTAAAATTTTTAAATAAAAATTATTTATGAAAATTTTTTTATATAAATTATTAATTAAAATATATAAGATTTTTTTTATAATAATAATCAGATTTATAGCGAATTAAAATAATTTAAATTAATTTTTAATTGAATTTAAATATTATTAATATAAATCGAGTTTAATTCTAAGTAATCTATTTATATCCATATAGTATGAGAGTGTGCTGAATTTTACTTTTAACTTAATATGATATATGTTTGAATTTAATAAAGTTGTGATTTGATTCATAAATTTAGATTAAACTTGATAAATATTAAATTAAAAACACATAAATTAAAAAAACCTTATTTAACTAATGATAAAATTTTTAAACTTTAAATTTTAATTTATTAGTGTTTAATAATTTTTCATTAAATTGAACATGAATTTTAAAATATTTTAAACACTCTTTCAAAAGATAATTCTATATTTATTTTCATATGAATTAAAAATGTAATTGATATAATAATTAAAACAATATATTTAGTATTGTGCCTCATTATCTGTACCATACTAATTTATGATTAAATCGTTATTGTAATTACTAAATAACTTTTTCAATGAAAATTCAATAGAGATATATAAATAAATTATTTTATTAAAATCATGTGATTCATAAATTAGATTTTTTTTTATTTTGAAAAGGTGAAAAATATTATTAACTCAAAGTGATTAAAGAAACTATATGAGAAGGAGAGATATGAACTCAAACTCCCTCAAAATGAGTAGGGAACGATAAAAAATAAAATATTTATTTCACATTTAAATTTATAAATTTAAATTTGACATAAATAAATTAGGATGAATAGTTTTTTTTTTTTTTTTTTAAATGCTGGTCCAACCACTACTCAACGAGGCTATATAAGTAAACAGCTAATCACACCCCACAAATAAGAGCAAAAGAGAAGCCCAATACCTAATAAAAAAAATTCTAGATCCAGTAGCAATATGAAACCCATTCACCACCTGCTTCACACTGGACAAGGCAAGAATTCTAAGGAAAATCTAAAAAACCAACAACCTTAAGAAGGTGGCAACAATTGACCGTTAAAGAAACTCCAGAAACTCCATAGATGTTTTTCTGCTAGATCTCAACACCTTAATCGAGCCAAAGACCCTACCATTACGTAGCTTTTAGAAATCCATGTGAAAAGATGCAAATTCAAAAGAACCAGGAAAAATTAAGTTTCTTAAATAATACTTAGCTATGCAATAAAATTTAGGAATGCAATAAAATTTAGGAGGTGTCAGTGACACGCTAACTTCTTATACCCTTGAGTTTTTTTGCACTTATCAAAAAAAAAAAAATCATAATTGGCTAATGTGTCCACATACATTGAACCTGAGATGTGTTTATGGGCACCACACACTTCGTAACTTGCAGCAGCTTGCATTTGAAGCTGCAACACGAAAATTAATAAGAGCTAAGACTATGCTTAGGTTCATTGCATCTGGACACTTGACTAGTCCACGTTCTGATTAAAATGAAAATATATAACATCATGCTCTAATTATATAAAAATATATAATATCATTTTAAAACAATGAAGTACTAAATAAAAATATTTTTTATAAAGGATTTATCTAATAATTCTACTAGAATAATAAACTTTTATGAATAAACAATTGCATTTATGAATTTTTAATAAATTTAATATTTAAAAAAAATAAAAATAGAAAAGAATTTCTCCGCCTCCCGGTGTGGCATGATAAATAGCCTCATTCACGAGCTCGCCAATTCCCTGGAAACCAGGATAAAGCACGGAGACTTGGGGAGGAATAAAAGAAAGAGAGAATCCTCAAATCTAAGCTAAACCTTCATCGTTTAGCTTTTATTTCTCTCTTTCCTTACTCTCTTTGTCTCTCATTACCTTTGAAGACGGTTTTATTTCTCTCTTTCTTTACTCTCTTTGTCTCTCATTACCTTCACCGTCTTCAATATTTCAGCTTTCTCCTCCAGATCGGCTAATATCATCCAATTCCTTTTAGGGGCGCTCCTCGATCTTCTTGTAAGAAACTCAACCTTTCCCAATCTTTCTTTTTCCTGCTTCAAATTCATCTTTATTTTTGTTTCCTGCGATGTCTTTCATTCAAACAATGTTGGATGATTATATATATATATATATATATATATATATATTTTTTTTTTTTTTTTCTTATCCTTCTCTTTTTCCTGGATCTGCATACTCGTTTTCACTTCCTGTTGGTTGCTGGCATTAGAGGGGGATAGAAAAGAATAGAAACATTTTCCTTTCATGTTGTGCAGCATTTGTGAAAGTTAAAGCAATTTTCTTATGAGGAAGTTTAATGACTTTCTGCTTATTCTATGATGAACCCAGCCTGGTTGCAAAAGGTTCAGTTTGTTTTATGATTGCATCTCTAATGCTACGTAAATTTATTATTTCTGAAAATACTGAGATTCTACACATTTATGGTGTAGAAATGTACGGCCTATGATGGGGAACCTTGGATAGGACTCAAGGGTTCCCTTTGATTGGGATAAGTGAAATCAGTCTCCAGAATATTTGAATTTACCATGATTTGAGCTCTATTTGTACATTGTTTTGATATATAACAAGGTAGTTTCTACAAGTAGTGCCAACTTGCTGCATAAATTATTAGCTTCCACTGGTATGCATATATTTTTGGAATTCTGAAATCATTTTGAAACTTCAATTCCTCAGGGGTCACATAAATATGGTTTTCTGGGTTTTTGGCTATGGCTCATTGGTGTGGAACCCTGGATTTGAATACGATGAGAAAGTTATAGGCTTCATCAAGGATTATAGGCGTGTATTTGATCTTGGTACGTTTCTTATGAGCATACATCAATTCAATTTATGTTCTTTTTTCTTTTCTTTTTTTTTTTTTTTTTGGATTTTTATGGTAGCTGTTCTACTTCACACTTCAAAATCATCAATTTTTATGGACATCTTCTGTATGCCAGCTTGCATTGATCACAGAGGTACACCTGATCGTCCTGCAAGAACTTGCACATTGGAAAACATTGAGGGAGCTGTTTGCGTAAGTAGATCATATTAGAAATGAGACGAATTTGTTAGTCCCTTGTTATTGCTATGTTTGTGAGTATTAAATTATTACCTTTACTTCCCTAGTTTTTATTCTTATTTCTGGTCTTCCCTTTTACAGTGGGGTGCTGCTTACTGTGTTCGTGGAGGAGCTGAAAAGGAAAGAGTGGCAATGGAGGTAAACTTTTTGTTGCTTCTCCAATTTCAATCTTGTTTTGATAAGAAATGCTTAGCTAGTGATGAATGACATTGAAGGAGAAATTCATCGCTCGTTGGATGTGAAGAGTGACAATGTGCATTTTGCTGATTAGAACAAACGATAATGAAGTCTATAACCTCATAGTTTTTGGATTAGTTATGTTTATTTGCATCTTATTGATATTCATTGTCACATGAATGCTGACTGATGCATTATGCTTTATGCAGTATCTGGAGCGGAGAGAATGTGAATATGATAAAAAATCCCTTGTCGACTTTTACAAGGTGCGTTGATGTATTGTCTTATTGAAATCGCATGCCTTTAAAACGTAATGTCAATTCAGATGTGTATGCTTGTACTTTTATCCGTGCTGTTTTTATTTATAGTATTCTCTCTCAATATAGGATGCGGATCCCTCAGAGCCTGCTATAACAGGAGTTATAGTGTATGTTTACTTCTTGGAATCCATTAATTCATTCCATTGTTTCATAATAATAGACAGTAACATGACAGCACATGTGCAGTTTCACTTCCACTCCGGATAAAATATCAAACAAGTACTACTTGGGACCTGCCCCCTTGGATGAAATGGCCCGGTAATTTGGTTGGCGTATTTTAGTTTCTTTGAGACTTTATTGTTAAATTTTGCGTTAAGAGTTTATCCTTAAGCTAACACTCATTTATCCTATTTACTCTTTTCAGGCAAATTGCAACCGCGTATGGACCATGCGGGAACAACAGAGACTATCTGTTCCTTCTGGAGAAAGCCATGCATGATATTGGTAAGATTCTTTCGTAATATGGAGCATAAATAGATAAAATTAATCGCATCCTCAAGTTTTAGTTTGTTCCGATGCTTGAGCACGAATTACTGAAGTTTGGGCATTATGTAAATAGGTCATGAGGATGACATGGTGATTGAGCTAGCGAATGAAGTAAGGAAGGTACTTGGAATTGTAGGAAACGAGATTTTCAAGGAGATGCTGGCTGGTCCGGCGCTTAAATCGCATATGGCATCTCTTCAACTGCGTCCACTTCCTGAAGCCATGGCCCTGGACTCCTAGAAAAAAAAAGAAAAAAAGACAAATAATTGAACACAACAAAGCAGAGCTTAACTAACTTGATTAACGCTTCTGGAGAATCTTTGTCTGCTTTCCCTAATCTACCAAAACATCTTTACCATTGGTTTGGGTTAGCAATCTATCCAGTTTACAATATACTTCTCTAACCTTACCTAGTGGAGCGCGCAAAACATTCATTTTAATGGAACTGATTAACAGTCGAGATGTTACTTTTGAATTTTGAATGATGCTACGTTATCATCTGAATGGTTTAGCTGTTTCTAATTAATTGATTGATGGTTTTATTATTTTTTATTTGGATAAAAGTAATAATATAAATTTATCTTTAAATTCAATTTTTACGTTGATATAAAAATATTGGAAAGTGGTAATATATAAAAATAATTATATGCTTGTGATGACCGCTGAATTCCTTCACCCCGGACCAGGGGCTTGACCACAGCCCAAGGCCCATGACGTAGAGGCCCACACACCTGATACATATAACAATCATGGCTCATCCAACCTTCAAGGCCGGACTCGACCCATCTTCCTCACTCAAACTGGCCCGGCCCGCACGAAGCAGGCCCTCTCCACTCAGGCTTAGCATCCGGCCCAACTCTCAGCTCAGTCCAGGATCCAGAATGATATTCACCAGACGGCCTGGCAGATCCGCTCGAACGTACGCATGAGGAGAATCAGAGGCCGTTATGCATGGAGCAGGCGGCTGATACCCTAGTACCTCCAAATCCGGATGGCAGAGACGCGTGGCCCAATCCTGGAGAAACCTTTACACGTCACCAGCAAGCAAGATAATGTATAAAAGAGGAGACCCCTCCTCAGAAAACTTAAGCCTTATTCAGTAATACAAAACCCTTGTAAAACCTTATTCCATTGGATCTCAGACCATCAATTGGCGCCGTCTGTGGGAAACGAAGGAGATCTTTTCATCACCGGAGTTTTCACTTTCAAAACCCACTGAGATCCACGATGGCAAACCACCAAGACAGTAACCTTAATATTCCAAATGACCTGAGTTCTGCCCAAGATGGGCAGCAGTTCTCCTTTTCTAGCCCTACAACGTTGAATAACCAAACACCTATTTCTCTTAATCCCTCGCCAAGCCTGGCAGGGAATACTCCCACCATGACCCTGTCTAACCAAGACATTCAAACCATGGCTCTCCAGCTACAAACCACTGCTCACTGGTTGGGCCAGATAATGCAACAAAGGGGACTTAGCACCCCAGTAAACGCACTCCCAGTAGTGGAGGAACCCAGAACCGATGAACCCCAACCTACCTCTGCCCGCCTCCGAACTAACAACCACGATGCCGGAGAAGAGGAAGAACCGGAGGCCCGAATTCATGGGCGAAGGGCAAGAGAGTTGATAGAAAATGAAGAGGTGAACGACTATTCTGCCGAAACAACCAGAGAAACGGGAACTGAAACAGAGGAGGAAGAATGCAGTTTGGGCAAAAGATCCAGCCCGGAAGACGAGAAAATGAACCAAAAGCTGAAAAGGTTGAAGGAGCAGCTCCTAGCCGAGCTAGGTAAGAAAGATCAGAGTCAAACCTCCTTGCCTACTTCTTCTCCCTTCTCAAAGTTAATGCAGCAGGAGACCGTTCCCAAAAAGTTTATGATGCCGCCGATGGCGGCCTATAATGGAGCTGGTAACCCGAGAGAGCACGTCATGAACTACAAGACCTTCATGGAGTTACAAACCCTGTCAGATGCTCTGATGTGCAAGGTGTTCCCAACAACGCTCTCGGGACCAGCGAGGGCATGGTTCAACAGCCTGGAGGCCGGAAGCATTCAAAGTTTCGGAGATCTGGCCACTCGCTTCATTAGCCGGTTCGTAGTTGGGGTGCCTGCAGATAGGAAGACGAGTTATTTGGAAACAGTGAGACAAAAAGCTGGTGAATCCCTCAGAGAGTATGTCGCCCGTTTCAATACGGAGGCCCTGCAGATCCCCGAGCTTGACGAAGGAAGGGCGGTAGAGGCCATGCAGAAGGGAACAACCTCTGCCGAGTTCTTCGGTTCACTAAGCAGGAAACCTCCGACCTCACTGGCCGAGTTGATGAAGAGGGCGGAAAAGTATACAAGGCAGGATGACGCCTTAGTAACGAGTAGATTTGCCAAAAGGGCGGAAGGAAAAGAAAAAGCCCCGGAGGAGGGGAGGTCGGAGAAGCACGAGAAGAAGCATGGAAAGAGGCCTGAACCATACAAGCAGGCCTGGGAAAGAAGGGATCACAGGCCTCCTCCTCCTCGGATTCTCGAACCAAGAACGTTCCCTCCTTGGGTCCCGGAGAAACCGACTCCATTAAATGCGTCTAGAGCCGAGGTGCTCATGGCTGTCCAAAATAAAGAGTTTCTCCAGTGGCCCCAACCTTTGAAGTCGGAAGCAGATCAGATTAATCCTGATAAGTATTGTCAGTATCACCGAACGCATGGCCACGACACAAATAACTGTTTTCAGTTAATCGCAGAGATTGAAAGATTGATGAAAAGGGGGCATCTCAAAAATTTTGTGAAGAAACCGGAGGGGCAGAGGCCTCAACCCGGTCCGGCAGCCCAGATGCCCAGGAGAACTGGAACGGGGCCAGTGAACGATGGGTCCAGTGGGACTATTAATATGATCGTTGGAGGAACTGGAGGACGGATGAACCGTCGAGGAAAGAAGAGAAACCGGGAAGGGGAGACCTGACTTTAAGAAACCTAGAAGCTACTGGAAAAAGAGCAGCTGCAGGCAAACTAGCACCGACCTGGGAAGGTCCATTCAAGGTGACAAAAGTGGTTAAGCCCGGGGTATACCGAATTGAAGATATGCAAGGAAACCCCGAGCCCCATGCTTGGAACATCCAGCACTTAAAAAGGTATTTTCCTTGAAATATTTGTAAAGAAAAAACATCGTATTTTGACAAATGTGAATAAATAAAAATTGTTTATACAATGTGATTATCTTTGTGAAAAAACATCTTTCATGATAAAGAAAAGAACAGGGCTCAGAAAGATCCCTCGCAAACAAGACCTCAGTTAGGCACAAAAACCAGCTGAGATGACGAAGCGACAGTAAGGCCAATGAGCCTGAATTTTGTACAAAAAACCGGCGAGGCCCCGAGGTCGTCCCGGAAATTCAAAGACAAAACAGGATCCCGTAAGATCTCCTGGAAACAAAAAAACCGGCGAGGCCCCGAGGTCGTCCCGGAAATTCAAAGACAAAACAGGATCCCGTAAGATCTCCTGGAAACAAAAAACGGGCGAGGCCCCGAGGTCGTCCCGGAAATTCAAAGACAAAACAGGATCCCGTAAGATCTCCTGGAAACAAAAAAACCGGCGAGGCCCCGAGGTCGTCCCGGAAATTCAAAGACAAAACAGGATCCCGTAAGATCTCCTGGAAACAAAAAACCGGCGAGGCCCCGAGGTCGTCCCGGAAATTCAAAGACAAAACAGGATCCCGTAAGATCTCCTGGAAACAAAAAATCGGCGAGGCCCCGAGGTCGTCCCGGAAATTCAAAGACAAAACAGGATCCCGTAAGATCTCCTGGAAATAAAAAAACCGGCGAGGCCCCGAGGTCGTCCCGGAAATTCAAAGACAAAACAGGATCCCATAAGATCTCCTGGAAACAAAAAACCGGCGAGGCCCCGAGGTCGTCCCGGAAATTCAAAGACAAAACAGGATCCCGTAAGATCTCCTGGAAACAAAAAACCGGCGAGGCCCCGAGGTCGTCCCGGGAATTCAAAGACAAAACAGGATCCCGTAAGATCTCCTGGAAACAAAAAACCGGCGAGGCCCCGAGGTCGTCCCGGAAATTCAAAGACAAAACAGGATCCCGTAAGATCTCCTGGAAACAAAAAACCGGCGAGGCCCCGAGGTCGTCCCGGAAATTCAAAAAAAAAAAAAAAAAAAAAAAAGAAGGAGGACCGAGCGCCCAGCTCGACCAGACTTATATTCTTACGCAACTCAAGGTCGAGCTCCCAGCTCGGACTGATGATTCGCAAAGGCCCAAGACCGAGCTCTCAACTCGGGTAGACTTATATCCTCAAAGGATCCAGATACGAAGGCCAAAAAGAACGGCCGAGCTCCCTCCATAGCAGGACGCATAAATGAAGATATCCTTAGAAGGATAAAAAAGGCTATAATCAAAGCCTAAATCAGTTTATCTGAAATAAATATACGAAGTCACAGCGCAGAAAGCAGGACTAAAAGCCAAAAACTGACATGATAATTGTCATTAAAAAGGTACGAGACTTGATCTCCCAAATCATCAGCTAAGAGCTGAGCTCGCAAATTCAGAGCTCCTAAATGAAAATATATAGTTTACATCACAAATACGAAGAGTAGAGATAAATGTCAAGAAATATGAAAAACAAGAAAGAAACTAATATTGCATTACTGACTATTACAATTTATTTCTCCGGCGAGGAAGGAGGATAAATAGTCCTTAAAGGACTTACATCAGTAAGTACACCCTCGCCTGCATTATCTCTATTTACAGCCATCCCCGAAGGAAGCTCGGTGTCCCTGGGGCCAGAGCTCTCAACATTAATAGTAGGGGCCACTTCTGACCTAGGGTGGAGGCCGTCTTTCTCAGAATCAAGATCATCTTCCTCTGACCCTACCTCAGATTCCTCTGACGAAGACTCAGATGGCCGGTCTATGTTCCTCCGAGAATCTCCTCGGGGAAAAGGGCAATCATCCTCCCCGTATAGCACTGACTCGCCATCTGAGTCCACTTCGCGCCTCCGAAGCTCGGCCAAAGGAACATCAGGAGCCTGTCTAGCTTCTCTTAAACCGCGATTGTAGTCAGTTACATACATGCGGTAGGCCTTATCAAGGATAGCCTTTTTCATCTCACCAGAAGCTTTATACTCATCAAGGTGTTCTTCACAAGCCTCGGCCACAAATTCCTTAAACTCAGAAGAGTCTTTGTAGTCCTGAAGATGAGCTTCACAGGCCTGATCAATTTTAACCTTCAGCTCATCAGACTCCTGATACTCCGCTATATACTGTTCACGCTTCAGCTGAACCTTCCCTTCGGCATACTTTACCACCTCAAGCAGGGCTAAACATTTACGTTCCAAAACCCTGACTTCATTTTTCAGCTGTTGTTGGCGAAGGTTGAACTCTTCAGCCGATGAAGACAGATCTTTGATACGTTCAGAACTTGTGCCCAATTCCTGCTCAAGGACCTCCACCCGGGCTAGGGCACTTTCCTTCTGAGCCTTCACCTCACTCAGGTGAGCTTGAAGCCCCTCAAAATCAGCCTTTAAGGCCTCATGTTGGCGCTGGACCTCGGCTTTTTGGCCAACAGCCTCATCCCTCTCCTGAAGGGCCGTTGTCATAGAGGACAGCTGTTTTACAACCTCTACACAACGAGCTTCCACTTCAGCTGCCCTCTCATCAGACTCCTGGAGAACCCTGCGAGTACGAGACAGCTCTGATTCCAGGGATTTGCTATGCTCCGCCGCCTCAACCGCTCTGTCCTCAGCTCTTTTAGAGGTTTCCAGTGCAGAATGTAACTCCACCTGGAGAGACTGGATCTGCTCCCGAGCGGCTACCAGGTGGCCCCTCGCGTCGCTGCTGGCAGTCAGGTTTTCATCGCGACGCACTTCTTCGATCCGGCGGTCCACGGACTCCCGGAGAGAGAGGTCACGGGCATCCACCTCCATAACCAGGCCTAACATCTAGTACGGAAGAACAATTGTCAAGAAAAGAAACAAAGCAAACTCAAAGAGAAGTGAAAAGAAAAAATAACTTACCATCAGAAGCATTTCTCCAATCGTAGATCCGAGCTCCTCACGAGAGCGAGATTGGAAGGACACCTGCTCCTTGGTAGAACTGGCCAAGTGACCAGTCAAGGCCAGAAGACGGGGATCCGAAGCCTCTGTTATCCCGCCGAACATCCGCTCCCGGAGAAGTGCGGCAACAGCAGAGGCCGGAGATTCAGAGGAAATGCTTGACAGGTCCCGAATGCTGTCAGTAGGGGACGACGAAGGAACAGAAGGAACACCCTTCCCCTTCCCAATGGTAGAAAGAGGTAGAGAAGGACCCGCAGCAGCCTTGGATTTCTTCCGAGCAGGAGATGGGACAGGCGTTCCAGAAGGGGTCGGACGCTTGCCTCCAGTCTTTGAGGGGACACCCTCAGATCCCTCAGGCTCAGTCCTCACAGGGGCAGGGGCACCTTCACCAGAAACCTCCGGGCTTTGATCCTCTAGGAGGACGATCTCCATCCCTGTCCCAGAGGCCGCCTTACCTTCAACAGGGGACTTAAATTTCCCCCCTAACACCTCCTCAGTAGAATGGACGGCACCCTGCCCCACTTGTTCAGTAGCTTGGGTCTGCTCCACAACAGCTAGGGAAGTTTCCCTCACGACCTCTGAGGTTGAGCTCGACCCGCCATGGCCAGATGTCCGAGCTGATTTAATGCTGCGAGAGCTCGGCTTGGAAGTCCGCGAAGAGGCTTTGACAAGAGGTCAGCTGATCTTCTTGGAAGAAGCGGCCTGAGCCAGCTCTGCAGCAATCTCAGTTACAGAGCGCCCATCCCCAAAGGCGTCAAAAATTGCATGCATGTTCTCCCAAGACAGGTCAAAATTCTTGGGGAATTTGATGCTATCCATTCTAACCTCGGAAGCTGCGAGACACAAGAAGTTATAAAGAGTCAGCATACTTCCTGATATCATGAGCAAAGAAAAAAACAGAATAACCGAACAAAGCACTATACCCGTGTCCTGGATATCCCTAAGGTTTGACGCAGACATACACTTCTCGACATCATACTTCCTCTCAACGGAAGTCAGTCGAAGCAGCCCGACCTGCTCGATAAGACTCAATTCGGGCAGATCGTTGCAGCCCGGAAAGATCTCCCCCCACCTCAGGTCCACATCCCACGATCGGCAGGACCCTAATTTCAACTCCGCCACAAGGAAATTCTCTACCCATCCCTTTATAGAATCCTTGTAGCCCGTAAGAATAGACAGCCCATTACGGGGGGAAAAGTAATAGAAGTTTTGCTTCGCCCTAACCAGGCGGAAAAAAGTGACAAACAGACAGGCCGTAGGAGCGAAACCCCAACCCAGACAGATAGACTCGAAACAGGACATGAATAAAATGGAATTTGGGGACAACATTCGAGGAGTTACCCCAAAGTATTCAAAAACCTCAACAAAGAAGGGGGTAAAAGGAAGCGGTAGACCAAATTCTCTCTGCTTCAGGAAAAACACTATACTACAAACCTCTTGGGGATCTACTAAACCAGGAGGGCGAGGGTAAGGAAGAACTATCCTCTCATTTGGAAGAGGTGCTCGAATGAGATACAACGGAGTATCTAAAAGCCTCCGGGAAATGTGATTAGTTATGTTGGAAGGGGTAATATGCGACTCAAGGTCAAAAACATCAGGAAGCTTTAAACTTGCCATAGAAGAACAAGGAAGCGTACCTGAGAACACGATGGGATGAAAGAAGAGACGTAGAAGGAATTGCAGGAAGACAGAGAGCAACCAAGCGCTAGTTCTTCAAAGGACAGAAGGAATTCGAAAAGAAAGAAAGAAAGGCTATTATGAGGCAAAGCGTCGATACTGAACAGTTTTGTCTTGGAGCGGTGCGATCATTAATTGTTCTCGAAGTTTACCCTCTCGACGGTTAGGTAACAACCGGCGAGACGGTAAAGGGGCAAAAGGATGATCGCTGGGCTTCTTTACATCTATCAAGGGCCAAGTATACGATGACAGTCCATCATTTAAGAGCCCATTTGCCACCCACATAATACAGGCCCAACTCATCAGTCAGAGCAACTTAGCCTACTATTTTACCATCCCTATGGTAAATGCCGAGGAAACAGAGGGGCAAGTCATGA
Organism: Manihot esculenta; assembly: GCF_001659605.2. Taxonomy (NCBI): domain Eukaryota; kingdom Viridiplantae; phylum Streptophyta; class Magnoliopsida; order Malpighiales; family Euphorbiaceae; genus Manihot; species Manihot esculenta. The sequence continues at coordinate 33,993,258 of NC_035176.2, read as the reverse complement.
AAAGACTCAAAAGTACAAGCAAATGGGAGCATGATAAAGGTCAGACTTGCGCATTACTCAAAAAGTTATAAGATTTGACTTACCACTACTAAACAAAGGGTGGGAGATCGGAAAGAAGCGTCAAAAGCACCTCGGAGTCATACAAAGCTGAGAGCTTAGAGTCCAACTCATCAGAAGCCGAGCTCCGAGGTCGGATTAATCCAGCTCGGACAGCATGACTCGAGAGCTCGACCAGCTAAAGGAAACTCAGAGCTCATTTCACTAAGCAAAGACAGAACTCTCAGGTCGGTCAGTTCAGCTCGGACAACATGACCTGAGAGCCCGGACGGATGAAGGAGACTCAAAGCTCAATTCATCGAAATAAAGACCGAGCTCACAGGTCGGTCAGACAGTCCAGTTCGAAAACTTGAAAGCCCAGTTGACTAAGCGGATCCGGAGTTCAACTCATCAGAGCTCGCAGATAGGTTAGATTAGCTCGGGAAAAAGCAGGACAGAGCTCAGTTGGTTAAAATTATAAGGCGAGCAATCTGCAGTATTTCACACATGATAAAAAGAGAACAGCTTAAGCATGAGAGCAAAACAAGAACTTCATTAAAAGAAAAGCACATTACAGCACGTTACAAAGGCCTACACTACGGGATGAAAGACTATCCTTAAAGAATTTACATATCCAGATACTTCCTCATCTACGACTACCACCTACCCTATTATTCTAGTCTCCAGCTCGAAGGACTTCTCGTAGCTCGGAATGAGAGTTTCTCAGAAAAGGCCAAGATCTGTCTCGCTATTACAGGGGAACTGAACAAGTTGATTCCCATAAGCATTTCTCACTGTTCCCCTGGGCGAACGTCCGGTTACCCAAATGTGATGCACGGTACATTCGAACAAGCTCAGATATGGTATGCCGACCGTACACCACACATGAAAAACATAAGTCTTCGAGGCTATGGCCCCAAAGAGATCGTGAAGTACACATTCGAAAAAATCGCTGGAGACCTGACTGAGTGCAGCAGATCCCAGCCTCACGTAATACTGGTACTTCACACCAAAGAGAATAATAATACTGGTACTTCACATCAAAAGGAACAACGAGCTGAGCGCCGGCGCCATTCCCATTTATATCAAAAGAGGACAACAGGGGCATCGAGGAAATTCCCTTTTTCTCTGCGGAAAAAGGCGAAGTTAGAGCGAACCCCTCAACAGCCCAGACCTTCTCTGGAGCCCGGACAACAAGCAGAGGAGGAGGCCGGCCAGACGACCTGGGTAAAGCAGTTTCAGCAGCTTCCCGAATGGTCCCACCCTTCAGCTGCCATACCAGAAGGATCTTCAAAGCACCATCCAGACGCCTTAGAGGTAACATCAAATTTTCTAGAATTTTGAGCTGACCCATTTTTATTTCAGGAACTGCAAAAAGTTTCAAAACAGAGAAGTCAGAAACAGTCCTCCCTTAAGATGATAAGAGCAAAATCAAAACAAACCTCTGAGGCACAAGGCAATCTGTTTGAAGAAGGCGTCGAATAGACCTGCCACAGATAAAACAAGAATTTCTCATTTCAACAGAAGGCTCAAGAATGAAGAAAAGCTGGCGCTGATATATACTTGGAGCCTGTGGACTTAGTACGGGGCAGAGCTACACTAGACTCTAAGCCAGCGATATCAGATTCTTAAAAGGTATTCACGGAAAAGGAAAGAAAGGAGATGTCCAGATAATGATGACAAGAAAGTAAAGGCGGCAGAGGACAAGAAGAATAGAGAAAAGACAGAAAGGGGAAAGAGCAGATAGAATTCAGAAACTGCGCAACGACTGAAAGATGAAATGATGTTATTAAGGCACCTGAACCCGAACAGACGTGATCATAATAGTTCTTGGTATTCACCCCCTCGGCAGTTGGAGCAATAACTGCCGAGAAGGTGAAGGGGCAATTGATGACCGCTGAATTCCTTCACCCCGGACCAGGGGCTTGACCACAGCCCAAGGCCCATGACGTAGAGGCCCACACACCTGATACATATAACAATCATGGCTCATCCAACCTTCAAGGCCGGGCTCGACCCATCTTCCTCACTCAAACCGGCCCGGCCCGCACGAAGCAGGCCCTCTCCACTCAGGCTTAGCATCCGGCCCAACTCTCAGCCCAGTCCAGGATCCAGAATGATATTCACCAGACGGCCTGGCAGATCCGCTCGAACGTACGCATGAGGAGAATCAGAGGCCGTTATGCATGGAGCAGGCGGCTGATACCTTAGTACCTCCAAATCCGGATGGCAGAGACGCGTGGCCCAATCCTGGAGAAACCTTTACACGTCACCAGCAAGCAAGATAATGTATAAAAGAGGAGACCCCTCCTCAGAAAACTTAAGCCTTATTCAGTAATACAAAACCCTTGTAAAACCCTATTCCATTGGATCTCAGATCATCAGCTTGAATATTTTAGCCTTAGTCTAGGTGCGGACTCACACCAGAACTATTATACTTCTACCAATAACAATGGCCTTGTATATTAAAAACTAGTACAAATTAAAAGGTCCGAAGAGAAAGCAAATCCAAATCTTCGAACTGCAATTTCAACATTCTATAACCACATATCTCAGCATAGTTTTAGATCTGAAGACTACACGAGCTGGCTGGAGCATGGCAAAGGAAGGTCAATATCTATTTATTTTTCTATTGCGATACTAAAAGGATATAATTTATTTTTAATCGTTTGGCATATTGGATGCTTCCGGAGTACTCAGCCTGATAAAGTGGTAATCCTTATACACTCAGATAATTTTCCCCGTACCAGTCAGCAGTGCATTGCCATTGCCAAGTTGTGTATTGCCAAGTTGTGCGAAACGAAGATAGATGATGAAGCCGTTTTTTCTTAAAACATGCATAAAATTTATACCCCTTGTAAACTGAATTTAAATTTTAAAAAAATTTATTTTAAGTGGAAATTTTATGATGGTTAAAATTTTTATTTGTGAGTTTGATATTTAAATATAATATTATATATGACCATTATGATTTTATTATATTATCTCAATGATTATTTTTTTCACTGTAAATAAACTGCACCTATTTTATTTTTTATTTTTTATTATATTTTTTACTATATTATAAATAATAGATAAATTCTTATTATCCTGATCCTGTAAAATATGTTTAATCTGGAGGATTATAAAATAAATCATTGAATACAGAGAATTACAAAATAAATCAACAGTATCCAACATAACTCAGATTCTATTATTTCATATTATTTTTCTACAATGGTAGGAATTTAGTTTTATCATTCAATGGTGGGAGAAAATTTTATCCTTAAACAGTGGGAGAGAATTGGTAAACAATGAAATTACATAGATTTATTATTATTAATATTATTATTTTATTTTTTAATTTTTTTCTTTTAAATATAAAATATATGGACTCAATTTGAAACCGAACCGACTGAATGTTCACCAGTATCAAAATATATAAATAAATAAATAAATATATATATATAGTTATTCTTATTAGTTTTAAAATACCAATCCGGTTTTTTAGTTAACGGTTATATATCCTTAGTTGAGAATTCATGAACCAAATAAATAAATTTTAACAGTATTATTTTTTATGACTCGATAAATAAAATCCTATAACTACCTTTTTGATACTATTATGTTGAAGAATAGACTTGCATTTATTTATTTTTATTTTTATTTATAGTAGCATTAAGAGTATTATAATAAAAGAAAATAAAATATATATTTTTTAATTGATAAGACTCCTATAAATTATAAAAAAATTATAAGTTTGAACTAAAATATTTAAACGTGTGATGTTTTGTTAAACCTATACCTACTAATCCTTAAAAAAGATTAAATTTAATTGTTTTAGTATTATTGTATAAAACTTTATTTACCAATTGAATTTTTATTTTTTTAGAGATTTAAAAGAAAAAATTTATATGGTATAATTTGAGGTAAGAATAAAATAAAGTTTACAAAATTTTTGAATCTTTAAAACAAGTACTGTAGCATTATAAATTTGATCAAATTTTGATAGGATCATTATTTTTTCTATTAAAGTTGATAAATATATGTTTATAAGGTTTATAAATGATAAATAGGTGGTTATTTGTTATATGTGGTTATATGCTTATATTTCATGCAAATTGTGTTAACGTATATAAATTTAATATAAAATATATAAAGCAAGTAAATATTATTTGGGTATTAAAATTAGAATAATAGTATAATTATATTACAAGAGTATTAATATTGAGTTTCTTTTAAAAAAGTTTAGACATCTCAATGTCAAACTAGTGAATATTCTATATAATATTAATTCTCAAAAAAGAATAGATATTATATTATTGATCAATTTAGATATGCAAATATTATTAGATAATTGTTGTATTTAATGAAATTTTCAGACTTGATATAGTTTATACTATATATATTAAGTAGATTCACACATAATATAATCATGATCATCGGATTACTTTAGTCAAACTTAAAAATTATTTAAAAAGTACTATGAGCTATGATATTCTATATAATAGATGTCCCACTGTATTACAGTGATGTTAATTGAAATTTAGATTCAAATGAGATAAAATTTATTAGCGATTATGTATTTAATTGGTGGTGCAATTATTTAAAAATCAATTATTATTGTCAAAACTACCGTGGAGTCAGAGTTTATTATTCTAGAATTGAATGATTATGAGACTTGAGTGGTTAAGAAGTTTCTTAATAAATACTATGTTGAGAATAAAATTAATATCATTCGTATATTGTGATTGCCAAACGACAATAGTTATTGTAAAAAATAATACTTTTAATAGTAAAAATAAGTATATTTGTCTAAGATATGATATGGTTGAGCAGCTGCTGAGAAATATAATTATATCCATTAATTATGTAGAGTTAGAGGTGGATTTGACTAATTCTCTAACTAAAAAGAAAAAAGTTAATAAATGAAACATTAAGGGGAATGCGATTTAGTCGATCTAAAATTAACATTGATAGAAATCCAACCTTTGCGATTAGAGATTTCATAAAGAAAATTCATATGAGTAATAACAAGCCATTTATTAGTTTTTCTAGCACTATTTAATATTATCCTCCTTATGATATGAGAAGTGATAGACTGCATCAATGAGAGGATGAGTCGAAATCTCTTAATGATATTCATATCCTTTATGGGTAATGTATAAATTGCAATATACACCTGTATGTAGGCCACTTATATGAGATTGTAGAGCACTTATGAACTATTAAGCGTACGCATGGCCTATTAGCGCAAAACACAACAAGATCTGTAGAGTATTATGAGATTAATAAGATATTAGTATATTAAAAAGAGTTTTTAATTTATAGAAATAAAAGTTTTATAAATTACTATTAATGATATCATATATATGTAGGGCAGCTTATATGAGATTGTAGAGCACTTATGAACTATCAGAAGCACGCATGACCTATTAGTGCAAAACACAATAAGATATGTGAAGTGTTATGAGATTGATAAGATATTAACATATAAAAAAGAGTTTTTGATTTATAGAAATAAAAGTTTTATCAATTACTTTTTTTGATTCATAATTCAAAAGACACTGGATTCCAAATATATATACTAAATACTTAAATCCTATAAAAAATATTTTAAGATATATGGGGATTGTTGTAGAATGAATTTAGATTTCAAAAGATTTTCATTGAAAATTTTATAGCCATTGAAGATTTTACTTATTAGATTTTTTTACTATTACAGATTTGATATTTAAATATAATATTAAATATGACCGTTATGATTTTATTATAATATCTCAAGATTTTCATAACCGCTTACAACTATTTTTTTCCACTATACATACCTGTATTTTTTTTCCATTTTCTACTTATTCCTTCTCTTTTTTATGCTTTATATAGGGTTATAAATAAAGCAGAATTAGAGATAAATTTTTATTATCATGATTTTAAAAATTAAAATTTCAGAAAAATTTATATAATTTCGAGAGATTGCGAAATAAATTTTAAAAAACAGACACTACTCAAATTTTATTATTCTATTATATTTTTTCAACAATCTCAAATATTTAAAATAAGCCGGTACAGAGGAGGCATTCTACCCATCCACAACAAGCAAGTTACCGCGAGGTCCTTCATTTATATGTCTAAATTATTTCATTTTCCATTGGAAAAAAATGTCATCTTTCGCTTAATCTCTTAACATAAAGATTGAATGCAGGCCCTCTTTGGCATCACTGATTCTGAATTATATATTTTACAAGATACCTTCGAGGAAGTTGAGCATGAAACAAGTGCTGTTGATATTTCCTTTATGGTATACCGTTTTCAATTTACCTCATAAGCTAGCTGCTAATTCCATTTCTTGTGTCACAAGAATCCATGAGTTCTATCACATCATTGTCTTTCCTCACTTTCAAGTTACCAAAGTATATGATCATTAATTGTTTTACAACATTATTTTACATCATTAATTGTTAATTTTGTTCCAGCACATTATTTTACTATCTAATTTTTTTAATGTTACAAGTATCCATTTGTTCCATCACCTCAGTTTACCCTTTTCAATTTTGATCATCCAATTGACTTTCTTCGGTTTCAAAGTTACCAAATTGTCTTTTCAATTTTGGAGGAGGGTATTCACAAATTACAAACACATTATGTTTGCGTACAAAAATGATCAGAACTTGTTTGGCGACTGGAATTTCGAGGTCTAGTTTTTTCTTTTTAATTGGTACAATAATAATACTGAAATAAGTGCATATATGCAACCTTTTTGTAGGCATAGAAAATTTGTATATGCAACCTAAGGCTAAGCTATTGGGAAAATATTTTTCTGTAAATCAAAGTTCAAAGGGCACCGGTGATATTTTTGTCTGCTAACTTAATATGATTATTCAGGTCGCCAGCATTATAATGGACCGATAAAGCTAACTAAGAAAATTTCCAAGTATAAGTTAATGGATGCAACAGTTACTAATATAAATTAATCTAATCTAAGAGAGATGCGCCGGCGAATTTTCAGATATCCGAACTTCACTGCCCCTGGAGATGAGCCCTCGAAAATAAATGGTAAATAGCCCGTCGCGTCTTTGTACTTCTGCTGAATCTGGATATTCAAACCACCAAGTACATCAATCAAATCCCTTGCTAACAAGTGTAAATGAACTTTTTGATTCCTAACAGTAATAAACTAAGAAGAAAAGCACGACTAAGTCTATAAAGCTAGGTTGGAGCAGTAAAAGTTATCCCCCTTAAATAGCCTTATGATTGTAGAAAATCAAAATTCCAAGTACGCCATATTCCCACCATATAAGCTATTCTTGGGTATCTTCGCACATTACAACTTTGTGAAAAGCAGGATCATGCATTCGAGTTTAGGCATCTTACTGTTATGGTAGATGATTTGGGGTCTATTTTAATATTACTTTTTGAACTGGTATTGAGAAAAATATTATCTAGGAAATATGTATAATAAACGCTTCTAGATTGTGATATTAATTTAAATTTAACATATTTTAAATATAAGAATTTAAAAACAGTTTATATAATTTTCAATAATAGTTCCAAACAAGCCTTTTGGCTAACCAACCACAATGCTAATTAGTCTTATTAAATAGGATCCACCCAAGCATCAGCCCCTTACAAAATTCATGATTGCTATATCTTAATATCTACCCAAATCTAGCAAGAAAAAGAAACATTCAAGCAACTGCAAAATCCACATCCATGCTCTCATATGCTAGAATCTAACCCCTCCCAAACGAACATGATGTACACAGAAATATTTAACAATGAGAAGGAAGAAAGAAACAGTTATGAGCAGGACTCAAATTACCTCAAGAATTTGTTGGCTGCTTCTTAGACAATTCCTACCAATCACACAAACTGTTCCGCCGGATCCTCCACCGGTTATTTTTGCTCCATATAATGTCCCATCTTCAGATTTAGAGGATTTACTATGTTGCTTCTCTTGCACCAACCGCACAAGCCTGTCTGTCCCATCAGAGCCAAGTCCACAAGCACTGTAGCTGTAGTGACACTGCAACAAGTTTGTACGTAAACCACATTTCAATCCCTTTTCATAGTTTCCGTGGATCTAGCAATAAATCATTTATTCCCATATGAGAGAGGGGAATGCATATTGTTCCAATGTAAAGTTTCTCCCCCCTGAAGATCAGTTGGAAATATTTGTCTAAAGATTTTAATTTCTTTGTAAACAATCAGAGTAAATTGTGTTGTATATCTCTATCATTCATCCAATAAATAGGAAACAAAGAAGTAGCAAGTCTTCTTTCAATTGTATAGAAAAAAAAAAAAAGAGTAGCAAATCTTCATACATCAGGATTGGGGCATAAGTAAAATTATCAACAGACTCCAACAATCCATTAAAGCCAAAACTCTGTTTATACCTGATACAACAATTCTCCAAGAGCAGTAAGTTGGTCATCTGAAGTTGCAGATGATAGCAATGCTTTGAAAGCCTAACATCAAGTATCAAAAATAACTTGGAAGATTACAGATGGTCATATCTTGTCAGCAACTTATAAAAACTATCTAGTTGCTCAAATTTCTCAGTGCATAAAAACTGAACAAAAGACCAAACAAACCCATTATACTGACCTTGACCCTGAAGTTTTCATAGATAGGATGTTTAGCAGCTGCTCTCACCCCGTAAGTGTGCTTCTGATCAATTACTGTTACAGGATCATTGTGATCAGCATACTTTGCCAAAAATGCCTCACCAAGAATGGATTCAGGAAGCATTTTAGCATAAAGGGCTTCATATCTGTAACATCAGATTTACATGAAAGTTATACACAAAATAAAATAAACTAAAAAACTAAATTAAACAAGATTGAAAAGTTTCACATCCAGAGGATGAAAAAACTTGTCGTTTTCATTATCAACTTAGTTCCAAAAGAAAAGGAGGAGAAGCTGTGTTTAGAAATTAGAAGACTTATTTAATAACAAATGGCACAATGCGCACTGTGGTAGTAGAGACATCAAACAAAAAACTTGTATACTATAATTCCACCAACAATGAGCCTTACCTGTGTGGTGACAAGTTGCATAAGTAATCTAAGGAAGACTCGCATTTGAGTAGTTCAGCACCATAGTCCTCCAATTCATCGGGGATTGATCCATTGATACTGGGCAATGACCTAGACAAAATAGCAGATGCTGTTGACTTTATCATCTCCCGACCCATGAAGGCACCAATTCTTACAGATCCATAGTCTGCACCACCAACACTGCAAAAGTAGAATAGAAATGATAAGAAAAAAAGAGGTAGTACACTGTTAGAATAACACAACTACAATAGTGATTAAAAGAAACTTCATGTCTTGAACAGAAGACACATTTTGCACGATTTAAATATGGATTATGGAATCTGAATGATCCAAAGACTAGCAAGAACAAAATTCAAGGAAAAAAAACAATGTTGAGTTCATAGTGCCAGATTTATATGGTAAAAGAAAAGGGAAAAAAATGTGTATAACATATTGAGGCCAAAAGAGACTGGAAATCAGAAAAGGGGGGCCGGCATGGCTGGGCTGTTGTTTCACTAAAAAAAGTGTTAAGGACAGAATTCAAATAAAAATAAGATTTCAATGAGAACAAAAGAATATTATTATTTTCTACAATATCCGTCTAGGGAAATTGGACTTCATAAATCAATTCTATTTTTTTTCCCAATAGGATAGCATAAAATCATAGTGGAGATGAAACCAGCATATAAAAAATCAAATACCTGTGTCGTATCCCTGAATCAATTCCCCAGAATCGAATATGACTAGGAATTTCCACAAGACCAATTACTTCAGCAGGCTGCATAAATAACAAGCAGTCTTGACGTTGTTTTTCAACTTTTAAAGCACCTTAAATAGAGAATTTTCTGCAGTACTAGTTTCGCACACCTGGCACACCATTGCAAGAAGTTTGTTGGCTTCACCGCACACTGAAGTCATCTGGTCCATTACACCACATGGAGCTCCAACAATGTGATTCTCCACCTGTACAACAGCTCATCCGAATTTAATAATAAACATAAGTTGCATCACTTAATAGAGAAGAATACCAATTAGAAGGCTGTGAGTTATATCAACCTTCTGGCAAAGCAATGCCATATCTCTGGGACTGATGTTCAATCCTGCAAAGATATTTCATGCATCAGAAAAGAGAAAAAAAATCAAAGAAAGTAAATTTTCCAAAAAAACTACAAGTTGGCTTAAAATCAGGTCAGGCATTCTCCCTCACTTGTAATAATTCAATCTGAAGTCACAAAGCATAAATCCTGCATTACTTTTCTAAAAAATTCACGTCTAAGTTTGGGAGGGTTGCAGATGATTATCAGGTGGTTGATTTTCAATTTTAGATTGCACAAACTACTTTCCTGTTCAATAAATGACAATTATTTGAACAACTGATATCAATTTAAGATGTTCAACTCACAATATACTTTTCTCATAATATTTCTCAGTTCCAATACTCAAATGCTTAAGCATCTATCATCCAATGGACCTTAGATGTCTTGATTTTATCATGATATCAAAACAATAACGTTGATTAAAAGGGCTGCTGATCTTGATAGGAAAATAACAATTGCAATATTTTTTTAAAAAAAGCCAACTCTTAGTAAACTGAAATAATAATATCACCGTGAGCTGCAGCCACAGCAGACATGCTAGCAACCTCCACAGAAGCAGAAGAAGATACACCTTTGCCTTCTGGAACCGCAGAAGAAACCTGTGTTTTTGTACACAATAAATTAAAATCTTTTAATATTGATAGTGGCCTGGATATTACAATTGAAGCCCAGACTGCAAAGATGATTAGTTAAAGAGAAGGGGCATAATGCATGTGAAAGTATGTAACTGGATACCCTAATGTACATTAGTGCACGGTTATCACTGGGGAAAAAATTCTATACAATAAAATTTGTGATTAGTATATCCAACCCCCTCCATCTGTTGCATTGCAACAGGAAATTTGTGCAATGTAAATTATTAATAAGCCAAAAAAAGGAAAAGCATACTTAACCGCATTACAAGGAACTATCGCTGTAAGAAGAATACATAATTGCAATTATATATTTGAGTGCCCTTTTGTTTTTGCAATTATATCCCTCTTTTTTATTAATTCAGTTATCATTTCCCTCTTTTTCCTACTTCTGTCATTTCCTCCTTTCCCCAACTTTTGGATTAATACACATAAAACTGTTCAAATTCTATAGCTGACAGACATTCACTATTTATATGCCATTGAAATGAAGTTATCTTACTCTCATTGAATTCAAGCCCCATTTCCAAAACCATAAAAATGCAGCCACATCCAGTGGAGATTATCTTGCACCGTTGCTTATAAGTTTTATCTTCTTTAACAGCAAACCCACCCACCACCCACCCCCTAAAAAAAAGGGTTTTCAAGCAAACAAATGTCTGAAAAATAATTTTTATCAGCAGCACCGCTCCCAGACAAAAAGATATCAACAAATAGACCTAATTTTTCACATTGAGCACTTGGCCTTCATTATGCCAATAACGTTTCTTTTCCTTTTCTTTATGAGAAAAGGTTTATTTGAATTTTGTACACAGGAATTTGACCAATATGTAACTTAACAGCGATAGACATACATTTGACTTGATGTTGTATTTTGAATATTTAAATATGGGACTGAATTTTTCATAAGAATCCACATCTCTAATCCCCTGTTTGAAAACTAGAAATTTACATGAATTTAAACCAATTGATTTCCTTTTTGTTAGTTTTCATGTTTGGGAAATGATAAATGGAAAAAAAAAACCTTCTTTTTCACAAGAAATAGAAATCATGCCGAAAAAGTGTGATAATGTGAAAATTCAATTCATTTCTTTCTTGCATATTATTTATTCCAAACAAAGCCTAAAGATTTAGTAATTAATTAATACAAGATATTTCAGTAACAGTTTCAAAGAGAGAGATAAGCCCATTATAGTACTGCTTTTATTCCCATAAATAAAAGGAAAAAACTAAGAACTTAATCCATCTTTTCATGCAAATTACACCTAATAGCAGTTGCGAAGGAACAGAAACTTTTATTATATTATAGGAATAGAAAAAGAATTTTCCTTATAGTAAGAAACTCATGAATATATTGTAAGAAGAGTACCAGCATGCTTATACTATCCTCAAAGCGTACACCTAGTTCTGTCATCAAAACAAGAATTGATCCTGCAACATAAGCAGCCCACCTAAAGAAGAAACCACATAAGTAAAATATGAACAATGAAGTAATACTTGCATACAGAATTTATAAATTCAAAAAAAATTCTGGCATACTTTTGAGATGGGTCTTGAGCAAAATATTTTCTTGCCTTCTCATATGACATTGGATTTTCCCCATCCATAAAATCAGATAAATCCATGTCAAAAGTTGGGCCACGATTGCTCAGTTCTGATCCATATGACACCTGATAAAACCAAAATGGACAACTATATCTTAATATCAATCTGCATCAACATGCATATTTTACTACCCCCCCCCCCCCCAAGAAAGAAAAATCTCTCTCTCTCTCCCTCCCCTGCTTCTTTTTTATTAAGTTCAGCAATATTAAACTGAAAACCATACACAACTCTACCATATGAGGGAAAAATATTGATTATTAGATCAATTTCATTTATTAGGCTTCAAGCAGAAATGATTTGTATGCATCAAAGAAATTACCATCAAATTGATAAAGTCAATGGGCATTTGCTGGTAGCTGTGGAATTCAAGCAGCAATAATTTCAAATATCAGCACTTACAATTTGTAGAACAGGAGTGGGTCCTTGTCCTTTTGCATTTTGCCGAGCCTCAGCATGTTTCCAGAGCCTGTGTTTGCCTGGATGATTCCTTTGAACAGCAACATGACAAGCTTCTCTTATAGGCATCTATCAGAAAGACGACAGATGAATAAGCCCCAAGGGTGTCTATGGATGTGTGAGTGTCAGTGTGTGTGTGGTGGGTGGGGTAGAGGATTACTCGGCGATAAAAATCAATGAAAATCTGCTCGCTAACATTGTGTATAATGTGAAAGGAGTCCTACAGTTTTCTAACAAGTAACTCTGTGAAAGACAAGCTGTAAAATTTCCTGAAAATGGCAACAACTATCATAAAGATAAATTTAACCTGCAAGACAAGACTTCCTGAATAATCAGCAATCCCTCCCATTACATCCAGCCTTCCAGGTGCTCTTGCCACAAAGATATCTTCCTGCAATAACGTATTGATATCAACTCCAAAAAATTTTGGATCATGGAAACCAACACCAGTTGTTGAATTAAAGAGTACATCAGTTAGGAAGAAAAGAAAAGGACTTGCTTTGATTTGCTATGTGGCAATAAAAAGAACTCAAATTGAAGGTATGATAATGATAGATAGCATATGAATCGTTATAATTTTGCACATTGCTATCAGCAATAAACATACAAGTGCAAAGATCAAATAAATTAACCAACAACAACTTCTAGTTGAGATAAAAGATACCTCCCAATTAAAAAGTCCTGCAGCAGCCTTATGCTCCCGCATTTGGCGCTTCTCAGTATTATTTTTGGAGTCATATACAGCATCTAGCTCATCTAAACTCTTTAAGAAACTCGTGGTATCTGAAAGACCTTGAAGATCTCCATGAAGAATCTCAAAATCTTCACTCCTCCTAAACAAGTTGCAGAAATATGTTAATAAAATATGCAACTAAATCAATCACCAAGTTGAAGAATGGTTGTACAGAGAAAGACTAAACTCACGCGCACGTTTGTTGCCCACCAACATTTGTATGGACAACTGGTGACCCAGTAGACTTGCTAAGTTCGTTTTCAGCATTTGCATACCAATCAGGAATGCTGATATCTCGTCCAGCCACCCTTTGTAATTGATACCCAAGAACTATGGCATCCCTCAATCTCCTCGCCCCACTCAACTACATTTTAATAATAAATAAAAAAAAACAATGGAGGCATTGTTAGTCAACACAATCTCATGTAAAGATATCAAAAAGTTTAATTATAGAACAAAAATTTGTCAAGTTTGACAACTTTTCCACGGGTCCTAATCTATATCATCAGGAAAATTTCCAGCTTTTGATAGCATTTCAAAAAATTTTGAGAACTCCAAAGAAAGAGTCACAGGTTAAAAACCTTGCAAGGTATCATAAGGATGAAAGGCAGACTGAAAAAGGCAGAACTTTTTGTTAACAATGCAAACATGATGAACTACATTTTCCAAATGAGTGTTGATCTTACATAGAATCGAATAGGATTACATACTTTAACTGAGTTTTCCACTTAATTTAAGTTGTAATCAATTTTTAATACTTCAGATACATGTATCACCGCCGCCAAGCCATAAACAAAAGGTTCAATAATAGAAGGTCTTTGAAAAAAATAAAAATAATAATAATAATAGAAGGTCTAACAATCATTGACAAATAGTTATGGACCAATATACTCCACAGAAATCACTATCAGTCACATATGACTCACTCAATAGTAAAAGGGAATATATGGCCTTGGCTTCTATCCATCAATGAAACTGAGATATTAGAAGATTAACATGAAAGTGCGGCAATGTTAAAAGCCACTGGCCAAATACATAACACTTGAACTAAAATTGTAACCTATTAGACACCTAAACTTACAAAAATCATAATTAAGCACAAATTAACCATATCGTTGATGATTTGTTAAAAAAAAAATTAGATTGACTTGTTGCAAAATATACTCAAAATTTTACTGATTGGGCTATAAATTTTCGTAAAATTACTCTCGTTAAATTGTCCGTTTATAAAAATTCAGAGCATAGTTACAAAATCTATAGTGCAATCAGCAATATATATTAATTTTTTACTTTTTTTAAAAAAAATTATCAATTATATAACTAATTTGTGTTAATTGTTATTATTTTTATAAGTTCAAGTGTTAAATAAGTTTTTAGTTTAGGTGCTCAATGGATTAATCCAATTAGTATAGGGATGTAAATATATATTTAGCCAAATGCCATTCATAGAAAAAATATGCATACCTTATCTGAAGCATAGGCTTTCCCAATAGCCGTCTCCTGTAAAATGTGAGCTGCAACCTACATACAACATAGAATAAACAATGATCTCAATCTCAAAGGTGAGTACAAACTTGCAAGACATGCTTCAAGAACTAAAAAGGTTAGGACAATCATGGAACTCAAGAAAAGAAGACACTACCTCGCCACCATTTATGCCTCCCTCATAGCATGGTTTCAAACTAACAGCACGTTCAAGATAAGGTTTCCAGTGACCAGTAAGTAAATCTCTCCTAATCATCTCAACACCACTTTGATAAAACTGTTTCAAAATAACATCTCATCAGACCGTGTGAATAGGATGAGAGAAGTGTAACAGAGAAGAAAAAAAAGACTACGATTGCACAAGCAAGCAATTAATTGCACCTCAAGCATATTTCTCAAAAAGGGCTCTTCGTTGAAATAGTCTCTTCGTACAAAGACAAATGGTAACTTGTATGCAAGGGCTTCACTGCAAGTACCATATCCAATTTTTCCTGAAATAATGAAAATCCCATTAATTTTACTTTACAACTGTTTAACTTGGTCAGACACTAAAAATTTTCATGCAGACCCAGCATGCAGTCAGATGCTGCAATAAGATCAGGCGTATATGCATCTTTTGCAAGCTTTATGAAATTTGGAGGAAGCTCCTGGCTATCAGAAGCACCACAAACCTGGATTAAAAAAAAAATGGCATTAACAAATACTTCATAGTACATCATGAAAGTGGATTTTATTCAATATAAAGAAGTAAAGATTATTCTACAAAAGCTACCAAGCATAGCCAACCAGAAGGCAAGTACTCCTCCTTCAACTTCCAGCCAGCTGGCTGCATGTGCAAACAGTTTTGAGTCAAGAGTAAGATGAACTGAACCCATCCAACCCTATAGTAGGGTTAATGGGGGACATAAGTTACTATAAGAGTATTGACAAGATTAATCTAAACTAGAGCATGATTTACTATTCTCACCTGTCCTCCAAAATTAAGGATAACTAGCTTCACATCATCACTGATACCAAGCTCCTTTCTTACCTACAGTAAGTAGTTTAGAAGACCTACATCAAGATTAAATATATATCAAACAACAAAGCTGCTTCAAAAGTGGTCCAAAACCAAACCTCCTGACGGGATTTGTGCAACCTCCTCACCACAAGAGGTACATCAATAACATCACGGAAAGCAGGCACTGTAAAGAGTGAAAACATCAAACTAAAAACTGCCTATCAATCCACAGAAATTTCCAGCACCAAATATAGAAGAGAGAAGGGAAAACAAGAGAGCCCTTTTTGAGGTTGTAAAGGAGCCAACATACTTGGGCAATATCCTGGGAGGCGGATTAAGAACTCGCAATGAGAATAATCCTCTGCTATCTGTGCCAATTTTCAACAGAATAAACAATTTTAGCACAGTTGCACATCACTCAACAGAACAAACAACCAATCCAAAGGGTGAATATCAAACATCACGACAGCAAAGGTTCCATAATTGGCAATCCTCTACCATATGCATCATTTTTCTGGAAATATACAAGTTGAGCATAATTGCAAATCAATCACCATAACAAATTCCAAATCAAGAGGAACACCTTAAATTACCAAAAAAAGCCAGGTTTAAAGACCAATTCAATCACATAAAATTTCACGTTAGTCATGCTTATTTTCCTTAGAAGAAGTGTTGTAACTTTACAAGACGTTGCATGGAAAATGACTAGATAGAGCATTTCATGCCTTATATGATCAAGTCGCTTAAGTTGGAAATTTCCTTTGATTTCTTATCATCATTATAAATAGTTGCTTCATGACATGATAGTATGATACTTAAGGATGAAAATAGAGTGGCTGTGAGCAAAACCTAATCTTGCCTCACCTCACAGATCCTCTACCCACTCTTTACCATCTCGCTTTTTTCCATCTCAGCTATTGGTGAATTATCATGCATTACTCAAAAACTTTAAGAAAAACTCAATATACATTGAATACTATGTGGCATGTGCACACAGGTGTCAGTATGCATCCATTAAATATATAAGCTATACAGGGCAGCTTGCTACATAGGGCATGAATGAATGGCTGGATTTGGAGAGTGCGACATAAGTTCGTGCCCCCTACCATTAAATGTGCTATTTGGGGATTGGGTAGGGGCAGCTACTTGGGAAAACTTGCCATCCATACTGATACAGATTTTAAAAATATGGCCAGACCAAATCAAATGAATAAGATATTGTTAGAATTTGCATGAATTACTCTGACAGAAAAGAGCAACACCATTTGCCAGTTAAAAGTTCAGGGACATTTATTCCACAAACAGATGATTAAGTCACCTGCCAAACTATTGAACGATGATGATATCCAGCAGCCATCACATACTCTGCATAGATGAAGTCCCAACTGCAACCACAAACAAGACAGGAGCAAAAAATCTATTGTAAGTTTTTCAGTAAGTAATCACTTGATGACTAGGAAGACATCAAGCAACAGAGAAAAATTTTAAACCTGGGTTATCACAAAACCCAAACTCTATGAAAGTCTTGTTCACCAAGTTTATGGAATATGGATTGGACCCAACGTTGCACCTTGAACATACAATCAAGGCAGCAAATCTTTCATTAGACTAATCCCTTATCAAGTTATAATCTAGTTCTGCGTTTTAGTAATATTTTTTTTGAAAAATAAAAAAATATATATATATAGATATATATTTCCCAAGTAATCGTTTGTTTATAAAAGAAAAAAAAATCGCAATGATTAAAAAAACTCATTCCAATAATTAGAGGTTCT
The DNA here is from genome assembly GCF_001659605.2 of Manihot esculenta. NCBI lineage: Eukaryota > Viridiplantae > Streptophyta > Magnoliopsida > Malpighiales > Euphorbiaceae > Manihot > Manihot esculenta. The sequence goes on along the minus strand of NC_035176.2, from coordinate 33,975,425 downwards.
TTTATATAACAGTTGCATAGGAAGTTATGGATGTGAGTCTTTATAAGACTCATATGTTTGAATTTCAAAATAGTTAAAGAAAACAGTGGACAACAAAGCAAACTAGTGATAAGAATATACCTAAAGTTGGTAACACAAACAGATCTAATTCCAGCATCAGCTGCTGCACGGCATGCAACTGGAACTACATCTGACACCTGTTGTTGTAGGATCACACATAAGTGTCAAGAAATTCATGCCACTTTCATTATGTAAAAATCAAATTGGAATAAACCATTACAAATCACATCACAGGTTGAAGCATTGGAATGAAAAAGAGAAGACTAATATAAATACCACTAGGTCAGCTTTGATGGAGTGAAGCCACTGTGTTTCTGTTGCCAAAATAGAGTCCCGAGGTTTTACAGCTGTCTCTGAATACTACCACATTCCAGGAAAAAAATGTTTGAAGTAAAATGAGCAACTAATAAAATCCAACTGAGCATGCTAATGAACATGAAAGAGCAATTAATAAAATCCAATTAAGCATACTACGGGTGATATACCTTCTCCAATGAAGCAAGGCGATCCACTGTCAATGCATCTGCCTGAACCGCTCCGCAGTCCAATAGCACCTATGAAGCCAGATATGAGTTTGAAACAAATAAGCGTTTTGTAACTCAGAAATAGAAAAAAAGTAAAAGATTATGGAGAGAGCAACAAATGAAATTGCATTGCAGTGACCTTGCGAATAAAGAGTCGAGGGGACTGTATCTCAGAAGTGAACACAAAGTCAGGTGCTCCGGTGACCACATGCACATCATGCCCAGCAAGAATTAAGTTCCTGACAACCTATGCATAACGCTTTGGAAATTAAGCAACCACAGCTACATCGACCAAAAATAAAGAAAACCCAATAAAACTATCAATTCATAAATCAAAATCATCGTACTCATTCTAATGTCCATAATTCAATTGGAAAATTCAAATCCAAAATAATGAGAATTAATAGGATCACGCTAAATAAAACTCAATCTTGCAAAAAACAATATTGTTTTCTTCAAATAGTACTATTTTATTTTTATTTTTATTTTTATTTTTTAAAAAAATAAAGGTGTAAAGAGACCTCGACGACCCGAGTGGCATGGCCAAAACCATGGCCAGTGACATAATAAGCAAAGACTAAGTGATTCCTGGACGCTGATACTCCTTCGCTCTCCTCAATTCTCATCGTGGCACTTTTTCGCGGTTTGCTAATTAGGTACTTGAGATTTTTTGGTCGATAAGAATGCAGATGGTATGGAAAACCAGAGATATATAGAGAAGCGATCTCTCTGCTTTTTGGGCTTCAAATCCTGCTGTTTGCCTTTTGCCTCCACAAAATTACAGGCGATCCTTCCGAATCACCTGAATGCAGGAACACGAGATGATAAGGAAATTATTGGAAATTTGAACACAAGGAAACAGAAATGCACAGTGACAGCGATGCCATCTCTATCATTTTGGTTATATTTGTTTTCCTTTTAGCCCATGTTTGGATGTTGGAAAATAAGGGGAGAAGGAAAATTAAAAGGTAAGATATTAATTAAAATCGAACAAAAATAAAAATAAAAATAAAAAAAAAGATAATATTTTTTTATATCATCCGTTTTAATTTATAAATTTTTTTTTACACTGTAATTTATTTATCTTTTATTTAATAAACATTGAAAAATAAAATTATTAGTTTTAAAATAATTTAATAATATAAGTAAATGATACATTTGAAAAAAAATATAAAATTTATTATTTTAATTATCGTTTCTTAATTTACATAAAAATAACAATTAGTTTATATTTATAATATGAAGAAAATACTATATGTTTTATCATTAATTTAAAAAGAAAGTAAGTGAAAAATAAATAAATGATAATTTATTTTATTATTATTATTCTCCTATCGATGTCAAAATAGAGAGGAAAAATATGCACCACTTTTGTCTTTCCTCCTCAATTTTCTCCATTTCCTTTTCCCCTCCAAAAATGTTTGCCAAACATAGTGTTAAAGTCCCGAGAATTGGCTCACCCTTGCTGATTGAATGCTGACTAGACAGCTTTGCGCCTGATGATGACTACTAGATGAAGGAACGACCGAGGTTTTTCATTTGAAAAAATACTTTTCACACAAAATATTTATTAAAAAATTCAAATAAAATAACTTATTCCCCATCATAGTTATAATATTAAAAATAATAAAAAATATTAATATATTTATAGGTAAAAGGTTTAGTAATTAATTTTCGACGCAAGTTTCTCTATGCGGTCCCTTTGTAACTCAATACTCTTATCTTTTTTTCTTTTTTAAATCTAAATTTTTCTTTCTCCTTCCTCATAAAAGACGATCTGCGTCAATTGACTATCGATAAAGAAGAAGTTGTCGTCCCTATTAATAGCTCCAGAGATATTTCGATCGTCATTTATGATTTCTGTATGATGGGAATATTTCTCACATAAAATTCAATCAATTTTCAGAATGTGCAGATCTCTTTGACAAATTTATGGCATCCTTTGGAGGGTATTGGAATTAGAAGTAAAAAGATATCTATTTCAGTTTTTTAATAATGTTGATTTTGAAAATCTTGATGAGGAGAGTGCAGCCCGAATAAATGATGATGCTAAAAAAAGGCCAAGAAACACTAAACATAACATTGTTACAGGTTTTCCTTCCTCTCAACATAATGTCTATAACACCTCTACAAATGTTAATTTGACAGGCAACAGCGAAGCGGCTCATCCCGTCAAAAGTCGGGATAGCCGAAAGCAATGATCGTCCTGTGTTGGAACTGCCGAGGACTCGACAATCCTCGGACAGTTAATACATTGAAGGATTTGATTATTAGTTACAAGCCGGACATTTATTTTTGCTGAAAAAAAAAAGCTCTTAGTTCTCGTATAAAATTTTTTTGTAATTTTTTACATTTTGATGGTTGCTTCTCAGTCAATAGACAAAGATTGGGATGAGACCTTTCGTTAATGTGGAAGAGTCATATGTCTATTTCTGGGATTGGTTTTTCTTCAAATTTTATTGATTCGGTTGTTTCGGAAGGTAATGTTCAATGGAGTTTTATTGGTTATTATGGATTTCAGGAATCGCAACGACCACGTTAGTCTCGGAATCTTGGCTAACTTATCAACTATTCGTTGTAGCATTTGTCGGATCATTGGTATTTCAGCTTCGCTAAGTGTGGGGTGCCATAGAAGGTGGGTTTATCAAATCTTTGGATTCCATATCTACTTGTGCGTGTGGATTTGAGACTTGTGCAACTGACGCGGAACCCTATGGCACAAGCCTCAAACCCACACACACAAGTAGATATGGAATCCAAAGATTTGATAAACCCACCTCCTATGGTACCCCACACTTAGAGAAGCTGAAACACCAATGATCGAAGGATTTAGATGAGAATCTGACAAACGCCACAACGATTAGTTGATAAGTTAGCTAAGATTCCTGATACAATTGATAAAAGCAAATCCTCACTCTCATTCAAAGCAATACACGCCAAAGGCATGAAAAGAATTCTGAAAATTTAGATTCAAAGTTGCCTCTTATAAGTGTTTCTTATCCTTATATAGTAAGGAGAAAACAAATAAAACCCTAAGACACTCTTCTTAGGCCTGGTCGAATCACACGTAAGATCCAAGTCCAATCACACACTAAAATAACACACCAAACTCATAAGTATTAAAATATAAGTTCAAAACATGGCCCAACACTTTAAAACTTAAAAGATAAAATATGGCCAGAATACAAGCCCAAATAAAGCTAAAATAAAATAAGTGTTTAAATAATAAAATACAACAAACCCATCACGACAAAGCTAAATCTTTACAAAAACCTTTCTTGATCTTCACTTTAGGCTTCCCTTTGTGTAGTTTTGGCCCATAGGTTTGATTAGGCTCCCTAAGCCTATGATTGCAAGTGTTGCACCAAATTTGCCCCATATAAGTTGAAGCACGCCCCAAATATATATGGATCATATGAATATAATTTTGAACTCCTTTTAGATCCATTTGAATGATATAAGTTTACTCCATACTATTGTTAGAAATTTGCCCTATTAGATCCGTATCATTTACTCTCGGAGACTAGTACCTGATGATACATGTCCTGCACCAGAATCTTCTTCGCCATCAAATCCACCATCGAGTGACCTTGACTTCTCATTAGTCTTCATAAAGGTAAACGTCAGTGTAAATCTATCTATTCTGTTGCTAACTTTCTATTTTATGATTACCTGTCTCCTTCTTCTACGTCTTTAATTGTCTCTCTAGATTCCATTTCTTTGCCTAAGACAGTTAAAGAGGCCCTGTCTCATTCTAGATGGCGTGATACAATGTTTGAGGAGATCAAAGCTCTAGATGAAAATCATACTTAGGAACTATTTGATTTACCCTCTAACAAGAAGGCTGTGGACTATAAATGGATTTTTGCCATCAAAGTCAATCCAGATGGCTCTATAGCAAGGCTTAAGGCCTGTCTTGTTGCCAAGGGTTATGCTCAAATCTATGGCGTTGACTATTCTAATACTTTTTCTCCTATGAAAAAAATGACCTCAGTTCGCTTGTTCATCTCCCTAGCTGCTTCTCAGCATTGGCATTTACACCAATTAGATATCAAGAATACATTTTTACATGGTGACCTCCAAGAGGAGGTGTATATGGAGCAACCACCAGGGTTTGTTGCTCTGGGAGAGTATGGAAAAGTCTGCCATTTGAAGAAAACTTTATATGGTTTGAAGCAAAGTCCCTATGTGTAATACCCGGCTATACTCCGGTGTCGGAATTCCAACCTTCCGACGGAATCTCCGTTTGAATCCGGAATCTCAGATGTCGAAACCTCCTAGAAGGGTAAAATATGTTTTTACAAAATGATTTTCATGGTTTTATTGTTTGGTTTTGAGTTAAGGTTTTAAATTGAAAGAAAAATGTTTTTGAGGGACAAGCCCAGGTTCGGCCACCGAACCTCATGTTCAGCCGCCGAACATGGTGCTGCCACGGGAGCTCTCCTTTAGGCCCCCGAAGGTGGTCTGGCCAACCACCTATAAAGGGCCTTCAGCCCAAAAATGTGAGGGTTTTCCTCTCCATTTTCGTGCAAAGGTGAGTTCACGCCCTCCCTTTGTGTTTATGTTAGTTTTCCTCCAAATCTTTTACATATTCATGAGTTTTTCTCCTATTTTGAAGTTTTAAAGCTTGAATCCAAGATTTTAAAGTTTGGAGACCGTTTCTTCTCAACACCAAGTTTGGGATCACATCTACCTTCGATCTTCAAGAGGTAAGTGTAGATCCTTGCTCTTTATTATGTTTTAAGTAAGTTTTAAAAAGGGTTAAGGGTAAAAAAATGCATGAAATGGCTAGATCTAAGGTTATAGGCTTTGAGTAGGGTTTTTGATGAATGTATGCTTATGTGATGTTTTTGTTGTTGTTGTTGGGGCTTAAGTTAGTTTTTATGCCCTTTATGCATGTTGGAGTGAGTATGCTTGTTGAGGGAAGTTGGGTGTGAGGATTTGAGAGTTTTGGGGTTGAAATGCATGAGGCAGAATCGGGTCTGCAATTTTGGGGAACCCAGGTTCGGCCGCCGAACCTGCATGGAAGGCAGCCTTTTGGCCGCCTAACCTGCCCCCAAAAGCATGCACTTTCGGATTTGGAAGGGAGTTTCGGCCGTCGAACCCGCCCCGAAAGTCCCTGACTTTCAGATCTATGGAGGACCTTCGGTCGCCGAACCTACCCCCGAAGGACCCCGACTTTCAGATCTGTAGAGGACCTTCGGCCGCCGAACCTGCCGCCGAAAGTCCTCTGCCTAGCCTTCCTTTGCTTGTTTTATATGCATGTTTTGTGATGTTTTAGGGAGTTTTTGGGGAGTTGTTTAGAGTCTTGTTAGAGATGTGTTTGGTCCCTCACTTGAGTCCACCTGTGTAGGATCGGACCCGAGAGACCGCAGAGGCCAGCAGTGAGTCAGCTACTACAGTTGTAGTCGAGCGTCATCCAGAGATGAGTAGAACTAAACTAATCTATTATTTTAAAGTAATCAAACTTTTAAAGTATGTTCATACATCATGAATGCCATGTCCATGTATTAGGATGTTTGCATTAGAATTCATGAATATACTGCATTGCATAATTTATTGTTGGTGTGGATGGATATTGGATGACCCACTAGCCCTTGAGATGTTATGATATGATATGATACGGAAAGACCAGGGCTTGCCCATTCTATGCCCCTAGCACGATGTAAGGAAAAGACTAGGGCTTGGCCATTCTACGCCCCTGGCACAGTTGGATATGCTATGTTATGTTTAAGAGAAAGTCCTGAGGAGCTCCGTCGAGGGCCGTGCATTATTTGGAATATGTATAGGGTTACTGGTGACAAGTTCATCCTTGATGTGTATTGTTTGTGATGTGACGCATTTCATATGAGCATATATTTATTAAACTGTTTTTTTTATTCTGCTCACTAGGCTCTTATAGCTTATCCCTTTCCCCTAACCCGAGGTTTGCAGTGTCAAGAATAGCTCGGAAAGTCGGCTAGAGGCTGGTATAAGTTTATGTAATAGAATAGTGGTGGACATGTACTATGTAATGGATTAGATTTGTGCTTTGCCATAGTTTATATTTTGTATATCCCTGTTTATCATGATCTTTATGTAAAAGTTTTAATGATAAGTTATGTTGAACCAAGCTTGAGGCATGTGATGTTTACCATACTAGAGCATTTGATGAGGGCTCTAGTGTGGGGTTTTATATATACAGTCTATGGTGCATGCACAGGTTGAGCTTGGTATATGAAAAGTTTAAATTTTTATGAAAATGTATGATCATGTATAGGATTTTATCAGGTACACAAGATACATAGTAGACTTGCTACGGGTTCCGGCGACCTTAAGTCTATCTGAATCCTAGCGCCGGTAGCGGTTCGATTTCTGGATCGTTACAGAGTGGTATCAAAGCCCTAGGTTCATATGGTCGGACCTAGCGTGTCGAGCTCATAGATGTTATAGAAGGGCAAGCACATTAGGAAAAAAATAATGTCCACTAGGATAGGATGTAGAGTCCTATCTTGATGATGATGTGAAATGCCATGATATTATGCATGTGCATGAATGATCTGTATGAATGTGATGTGGATTCATGTGTGTTCACATGAACCATATGATGCTAATATTTATATATTGTATGTCGTTTTTCAAAAAACAGAATGCGAGACACTCGTCGATCTGCGAGATTGACTGGAGTTCCACCTGAGAATGAGGGCATGGATGCCCTACCCCCTGCTCTGCCAAGAGCAAGGTCTAGTAGAATTAGCAAAGGAGAAACATCAAGGGACCCTAGAAGGTCTTTTGATGTAAATAGGAGGAGAACAGATCCAGGAAGGATGTCTGCGGATGTGTGGGAAACAGTAGAGAATGATCAGAGAAGAGATGGGAGTCTGGGTATGAGTATGTCAGAAGAGGGTATGGGAGAGTCACAAGGAGGCGCTCAAGCCTCGGGTTTTACTTATCCACCCCAATACCAACCCTATCTGCAGGGACCGGGGTATCCGATGGGAGGCACATCGGATTTCTCAAGTTATAACCCATATCCCTCATTCATGCCCTATCCTCCCTTTTACCCTTCATATCCACCCTATCTGATGTTTTCACCCCCACCTTTCTATCAGAACCCAGCAAACCCTAACTTAGGGAATGTTGCACCACCTCCTCCTCCCCCAATAGAACCAGTAGCTCCTGAAACCCAATCATCCATACCCAACCCATCAACTGGGAGCAAGGTGAAAATGACAGACTATTTAAAGCTGGATGCTCCCAAGTACAAAATAGGTGATGATCCATTTGAGTACCTCAAAATGGTGAGAACGATAACTGATGAGTTGGGGGCTAGTGACAGTAGAGCCATTCAGATGGCGGAGTTCACTTTGAAATGCAAGAAGGCGAAAGAATGGTTTAAAAACTATGTGGACCCGAGACTAGACAGCCTATTATGGGAACAATTTGCAAATGAGTTTGCAGGATGGGCTTTTCCAGACAGTTCAAGGGAGCTGAAAGTAATAGAGTTTGAGCAGCTGCGACAGACCGAGGATATGAGTGTAGATGAGTACATAGATAAATTTATGGAGTTGCTGCAGTTTGTGGGGCAGGCATATGATACGGGTCAGAAGAAAGCAAGGAGGTATACCATGAGACTTCACTCTAGGTATTCCTCCTTAATCTTGGCTGTAGAGAGGGAGAGTTTTCACACCATAGTGGATGCAGCTAGAAAAATGGAGGCTAGTGCCATTATTCAGGGGACAGTTAAGCAGCAGGTGGCACAGTCCTCGGGTTTCAAAACCCCGGGTATAGAGAACATTGATCTCTCCTCTCTGAGTGCAGCCGCCTCGGAAAGAAAAAAGTGGAATAGATCCACCAAAAAGCCGAAGAAGAATAAGTTCTGGAACCGGTTGAAGTAAGGTTTGAGAATGGATGGTGGTTCGAGCTTTGGTTCGGATAGCTCCGAATGCATGAGGTGCGGTAAGCCGCACAAAGGGGTTTGTCGGTTTGGGACTACAGCATGTTTCAGATGTGGACAGGAGGGGCACATGGCACGTGAGTGTCCCAATGCACTTATGATGGCTCAGTCCCAACATACAGCTTCTAGCAATGTAGCTCAGCCAGCAGCTTTGGCCTCATCTTAGGGTAGAGGGCGTGGTCGAGGGAGAGGGACAGCCTCTTCTTCTGCAGGTTTCCACGGAGAAGGTCCATCAACTCCAGCACGGATCTTCACCATGACTCAACAGGAGGCTAACACGTCGAACACCGTGGTGTCAGGTAATCTCACTATTGGATGTTCTGATGTGTATGCTCTTATGGACCCTGGTACTTCTCATTCTTTTGTTGCTCCAAGAGCCGTAGACAGAGTGAGTTTGATTGTAACAATCCGAAAACCAGACCGCTATCGGCGTTAGGATTCAGATCGACTTAAGGTCGCCGGAACCCGTAGCAAGCCTAACATACATCCTGTACATCTGATAAAATGTCATACATGATCATACATTTTCATAAAATCTTTAAACTTTTCATATACCAAGCTTGACCTGTGCATGTATCATAACTGTATACATAAAACCCCTTACTAGAGCCCTTATCAAATGCTCTAGTTGGGTCAACATCTCATATGTCAAGCCTGGTTCAACATATCTCATCATTAAAACATTTACATAAAGATCATGTACAATAGGGATTTACAATAAACATTAGGGCCAAGCACAATATTAATCCTCAATATATTACTTTACATTACATTACATGTCCACTACAACTCTACTACATGACATAGCCATTACCCTTGCTGACTTCCTGCTATTTCTGACCCTGCAAACCTAGGGGTTAGGGGAAAGGGGTGAACTACAAAAGCCCGGTGAGCAGAACAGTAAAAATGGTTCATTAAACATATGCTTTCATGAAATGCATCACATCACAAACAATTCACATCAAGGATGGACTTGTCACCAATGACCCTCTACATAATCCAATGTGCCCGGCCCACAACGGGAGCTCCTCAGGACTTTCGCTTAACATATCATAACATAACATATCCATCTGTGCCAGGGGCGTAGAATGGGCCTCGACCTGGACTTCCATACCATATCATATCATATCATATCAAGGGCCAATGGGTCATCCAACATCCATCCACATCAACATCATATTATGCAATGCGTCATATTCATGAATTCTAATACAATACAACCTATTACATACATGGCATTCATGATGCATGAACATGCTTAAAAGTTTAATTGCTTTGAAATAAAAAGAGTTGTGTTCTACTCACCTCTGGCTGATACTCAACTGACTCTGGTGCAGCTAACTCACTGTTGATCACCTCGGTTTCTCAAGTCCGATCCTACATAGGTGGACTCAAATGAGAGACCAAACATACTCTATAAGGACTCTAAACATCTCCCTAAAAACCCCCTAAAACACCATAAAACATGCATGCAAAACAGGCAAGGGAAGGCTGAACAGGAGACTTTCGGCAGCAGGTTCGGCAGCCGAAGGTCCCTACAGATCCGAAAGTCGGGGTCCTTCGGAGGCAGGTTCGACGGCCGAAGGTCCTCCACAGATCCAAAAGTCAAGGACTTTGGAGGGCAAGTTCGGCGGTCGAAACTCTCCTCCAGAGCCGAAAGTGCATGTTTTCGGGGGCAAGTTAGGCGGCCAAAAGGCTGCCTCCCAAGCAAGTTCGGCGGCCGAGCCCTTCTTTGGCGGCCAAACCTGGGCTCCCCAGAAAGGCAGAACCCGACACAAACTCATGCATTTCAGCCCCACAACTCTCAAATCCTATCTTCCAACTTCCCACAGCATGCAAACACACTCCAACATGCACAAGGGGTATAAAACTAGCCTAAACCCCAACAAACAACATCATAAATATCACATTTTCATACATTTAACAATAAACCAACATAAACCCTAACATTTTACAACTAGCCTAAACATGTATCAAAACCCTCAACCCCTTCTTAAAACTTATTCAAAACATGAACAAAGGTATGGATCTACACTTACCTCTTGAAGATCGAGGGTAGGCATGACCCAAACTTGGAGATTAGGAGAAAGGGTCTCCGGAGGTCTCCAAACTTCAAAACTTCGGTTTTGAGCTTAAAAACTTCAAAACAAGATAAAAGCTTGTCAAAAAACTTGTAAGATTTGAAGGAAATCATAAAATCAACCAAAGGAGGGTGAAATCTCACCTATGCCCGAAAATAGAGAGAGAAAACTCGTCCATTTTCGGACAAGGGGCTGGCCAGACCACTTTCGGGGGCCAAAGGTGCTCCCACAAGAGAGCCATGTTCGGCGACCGAACATGAGGTTCGGCGGCCGAACCTGGGCTCTTCCTCCATGGTGTTTTCTTTCAAAACTCAATTTTCTTTCTTCATTAAAACCATAAAAGCATTAAAAACATTTTATGAAAACCTTATTTTACCCTTCTAGAAGGCTCCGACGTTCGAGAAATTCTGGATTCCCATGGAGATTCGGCCAAAAGGTAGGAATTCCGATGCTGGGGTCTAGCCGGGCATTACATTGATACCTTCTGGGTTAGAGTGTCCTCTTTGGGTCAGTGGGCCCAAGTGTGATCCATCTGTGGCAGGGTCAGTCTGCCGGTACAGTCCAGTGTTTATTGAGGGTAGGTGCCTTCCAGCCGACCTTGTCGTTCTAGATTTGACTGATTTTGATGTCATTATGGGGATGGATTAGCTCTCTACTCATGGTGCTACCTTGGACTGCAGAGACAAGGTAGTCAGGTTCAGAGATCAGGATGGGTCAGAGGTTGTCTTCAAAGGGGACAGAGTAGGGATGCCTAGAGGTTTGATATCAGCCCTTCAGGCTCGCAGGTTATTTAGGAGGGGTTGTCAAGGGTTTCTTGCTCATGTCAAAGAGCTTAATAGTTAGGTTAAGGAACCAGCTTCAGTGCCCGTAGTCAGAGAGTTCCTAGATATCTTCCCAAATGAGCTGTCAGGTTTACCACCTACTAGGAAGATAGAGTTTGAAATTAAAGTAATGCCAGGAACCAGACCCATCTCTATTCCTCCCTATAGGATGGCACCTGCAGAGTTAAAGGAGTTGAAAGAGCAGTTGCAAGAGTTGGTAGAGAAGGGCTTCATTCGACCTAGTACCTCACCTTGGGGTGCTCCGGTCCTGTTTGTGAAAAAGAAGGATGGATCCCTGAGACTTTGTATCGACTACAGACAGTTGAATAAGGTCACTACCAAGAACAGATATCCGTTACCCAGGATCGATGATCTGTTTAACCAGCTAGCAGTAGCCGGTTGTTTCTCGAAGATAGATTTGAGATCCGGGTACCATCAGCTGAGGGTCAGAGAAGAAGATATCCCAAAGACAGCTTTCAGGACCAGATATAGGCACTATGAGTTCCTAGTGATGTCGTTCGGGTTAACCAATGCCCCTGCAGCATTCATGGACCTCATGAACATAGTTTTTAGCCAGTTTCTGGATCACTTTGTTATTGTTTTCATTGATGATATCTTAGTGTATTCCAGAAACACAGAAGAGCATGCCCATCATCTGAGGATCGTATTGCAGACCCTGAGAGAACATGACTTGTATGCCAAGTTCTCTAAATGTGAGTTCTGGTTGAGGAGCATCTCCTTCTTGGGGCATGTGGTATCTGAAAAGGGAATCGAGGTGGACCCCAAGAAAGTAGAAGCTGTAGCTAACTAGCCCAGACCCACTACAATAATAGAGATCAAGAGCTTTTTGGGTTTGGCAGGTTACTACAGGAGGTTTGTCCAGAATTTCTCAAAAATTGCTGCTCCTATGACCAGACTGACAAAAAAGAATCAGAAGTTTGTTTGGTCAGACCAGTGTGAGGAAAGCTTTGAAGAACTGAAGAGAAGGTTGACGTCAGCACCGGTGTTAGCTCTGCCTACGAGTAATGAAGACTTCACGGTGTTTTGTGATGCGTCCTGGGTGGGACTAGGTTACGTGTTGATGCAGAATGAGAGGGTAATTGCTTATGCTTTTAGACAGCTAAAGAAGCATGAGTTGAATTACTCTACACATGACCTAGAGATGGCAGCCGTGATCTTTACACTCAAGATGTGGAGGCATTACCTATATGGGGTAAAATGTGAGATCTTTACAGATCATAAAAGTTTGCAGTACATCTTAAGTCAGAAGGAATTGAACCTGAGGCAGAGAAGATGGGTAGAACTACTTAGTGACTATGATTGCAAGATTCAGCATCATCCGGGTAAGGCAAATGTAGTGGCAGATGCCCTCAGCCGAAAATCACTTGGCAGTTTATTCCATATTACAGCGGAAAGAAGACCGGTGGTGAGGGAATTTTACAAGCTCATCAATGAAGGTTTACAGTTAGAATTGTCTGGTACAGGTGCACTAGTGGCTCAAATGAGAATGACACCCGTATTTCTGGAGTAAGTGGTGTAGAAACAGCATGAGGACCCTGAGTTAGTGAAAATTGCCAGGACTGTTCAGCCAGGCAAGAATGAGGAGTTTAGATTTGACAACAAAGGGATCCTCCGTTATGGGAACAAGTTATGTGTACCAGATGACGTGAATTTAAAGGGGGACATTATGAGAGAAGCTCATAATGCCAGATATAGTGTTCACCCTGGGGCCACCAAAATGTATCAAGATCTGAAAAGAGTTTATTGGTGGCCAGCTATGAAGAAAGAAGTGGCACAGTTTGTGTCCGCTTGTGAAATATGTCAAAGGGTGAAGCTTGAGCATCAGAAGCCAGCTAGGATGCTCAAACCACTACCGATTCCAGAGTGAAAATGGGAAAATATAGCGATGGACTTCGTAGTGGGGTTACCAGCCACGTCCAACAGGCTAGATTCAATATGGGTAATAGTGGACAGATTGACCAAATCTGCTCACTTCATTCCTGTCAGGAGTGGTTACTCGATGGACAAGCTGGCATAGGTTTATATGGAGGAGATTGTCAGGCTTCATGGGGGCTCTAGTTTCAATTGTGTCAGATAGGGGACCCTAGTTCACCTCCAGGTTTTGGCGGAGTCTACAAAATACTATGGGCACAAGGTAGACTTTAGCATTGCCTTCCATCCACAGACTGACGGACAGTCAGAGATGACCATCCAAACCATAGAAGATATGTTGAGAATGTGTGTGCTAGACTTTGGCGGTTCTTAGAGGCAACATCTACCGCTGGTGGAGTTTGCCTACAACAACAGTTACCATGCTAGCATTGGGATGGCTCCTTATGAGACTCTATACGGAAGGAAGTGCAGGTCACATGTCTGTTGGGAAGAAGTGGGAGAAAGGGCGCTAGCAGGGCCAGAATTAGTTGAGATCACCATCAAGGTAGTGCCTATCATTAGAGAGAGGATCAAAACAGCAGTGAGCAGGCAAAAGAGCTATGCAGACATCCGCAGGAAGCATGTTGTGTTCTAGGAGGGGGATAAGTATTGCTTAAGGTGTCTCCTATGAAGGGGGTGATTCGTTTTGGGAAGAAGGGTAAACTAGTTCCAAGATACATTGGACCCTTCGAAATCTTGCAAAGGATTGGGAACATATCCTACAAGTTAGATTTACCTGCTTCAATGGAGAGAATCCATCCGGTTTTTCATGTCTCCATGTTACGGAAGTTCTTGTCGGATCCGAGTAAGGTTCTTAATGAACCAAAGGTAGAGATCCTAGGAGATCTCACCTATATTGAGCAGCCAGTGCGGATCGTAGACACACAAATCAAAAAGCTGAGGAACAAGAAAATCGCGATGGTGAAAGTCCTTTGGAATCACCACAACATGGAAGAGTGCATCTGGGAGACCCGGGAATCCATGCTTAGGCAGTACCCCTATCTCTTTTGAAGTAAGTGTTCTATGTTTTTGTGTGCTTTCTTGATGTTATGTTTGCTAGTATGTTGTTTGAACATTCGGGGATGAATGTTCTTAAGGGGGGAAGAATGTAATACCCGGCTAGACTCCGATATCAGAATTCCAACCTTCCGACGAAATCTCCGTTGGAATCCAGAATCTCGGATGTCGGAACCTCCTAGAAGGGTAAAATATGTTTTTACAAAATGATTTTATTAGTTTTATTGTTTCGTTTTGAGTTAAGGTTTTAAATTGAAAGAAAAATATTTTTGAGGGACAAGCTCAGGTTCGACCGCTGAACCTCATATTCGGCCACCGAACATAATGCTGCCGCGGGAGCTCTCCTTTCGGCCCCCGAAGGTGGTCTAGCCAACCACCTATAAAGGGCCTTTAGTCCGAAAATGTGAGGGTTTTCCTCTCTATTTTCGTGCAAAGGTGAGTTCACACCCTCCCTTTGTGTTCATGTTAGTTTTCCTCCAAATCTTTTACATATTCATGAGTTTTTCTCCTATTTTGAAGTTTTAAATCTTGAATCCAAGATTTTAAAGTTTGGAGACCATTTCTTCTCAACACCAAGTTTGGAATCACATCTACCTTCGATCTTCAAGAGGTAAGTGTAGATCCTTGCTCTTTATTATGTTTTAAGTAAGTTTTAAAAAGGGTTAAGGGTAAAAAATGCATGAAATGGCTAAATCTAAGGTTATAGGCTTTGAGTAGGGTTTTTGATGAATGTATGCTTATGTGATGTTTTTGTTGTTGTTGTTGGGGCTTAAGTTAGTTTTTATGCCCCTTATGCATGTTGGAGTGAGTATGCTTGTTGAGGGAAGTTGGGTGTGAGGATTTGAGAGTTTTGGGGTTGAAATGCATGAGGCAGAATCGGGTTCTGCCATTTTGGGGAACCCAGGTTCGGCCGCCGAACCTGCATGGGAGGCAGCCTTTTGGCCGCCTAACCTGCCCTCGAAAGCATGCACTTTCGGATCTGGAAGGGAGTTTTGGCTGCTGAACCCGCCTCTGAAAGTCCCTGACTTTTGGATCTATGGAGGACCTTTGGCCGCCGAACCTACCCCCGAAAGACCTCGACTTTCGGATCTATAGAGGACCTTCGGCCGCCGAACCTGCCGCCGAAAGTCCTTTGCCCAGTCTTCCTTTGCTTGTTTTATATGCATATTTTGTGATGTTTTAGGGGGTTTTTGGGGAGTTGTTTAGAGTCTTGTTAGAGATGTGTTTGGTCCCTCACTTGAGTCCACCTATGTAGTATCGGACTCGAGAGACCGCAGAAGCCAGCAGTGAGTCAGCTGCTATAGTTGTAGTTGAGCGTCAGCCAGGGATGAGTAGAACTAAACTAATCTATTGTTTTAAAGTAATCAAACTTTTAAAGCATGTTCATGCATCATGAATGCCATGTCTATGTATTAGAATGTTTGCATTAGAATTCACGAATATGTTGCATTGCATAATTTATTATTGGTGTGGATAGATGTTGGATGACCCACTAGCCTTCGAGATGTTTTGATATGATACGGAAAGATCAGGGCTTGCCCATTCTATGCCCCTGGCACGATGTAAGGGAAAGACCAGGGCTTGGCCATTCTACGCCCCTGGCACAGTTGGATATGTTATGTTATGTTTAAGAGAAAGTCCTGAGGAGCTCCGTCGAGGGCCGGACATTATTTGGAATATGTAGAGGGTTACTGGTGACAAGTCCATCCTTAATGTGTATTGTTTGTGATGTGATGCATTTCATATGAGCATATGTTTATTAAACTATTTTTTATGGTTCTGCTCACTAGGCTCTTGTAGCTTATCCCTTTCCTCCAACCCCAGGTTTGCAGGGTCAAGAATAGCTCGGGAAGTCGGCTAGAGGCTGGTATAAGTTTATGTAATATAGTGGTGGACATGTACTATGTAATGGATTAGATTTGTGCTTTTCCCTAGTTTATGTTTTGTATATCCCTATTTATCATGATCTTTATGTAAAGGTTTTAATGATAAGTTATGTTGAACCAAGCTTGAGGCATGTGATGTTTACCATACTAGAGCATTTGATGAGGGCTCTAGTGTGGGGTTTTATGTATACAGTCTATGGTGCATGCGCAGGTTGAACTTAGTATATGAAAAGTTTAAATTTTTATGAAAATGTATGATCATGTATAGAATTTTATCAGGTACACAGGATGCATAGTAGGCTTGCTACGGGTTCCGGCGATCTTAAGTCGATCTGAATCCTAGCGCCGGTAGCAGTCCGGTTTCCGGGTCGTTACACCATGCATGGTTTGACAAGTTCAGTAAATTTGTTCAAAATTTTGGATTGAGAAAAAGCAAGTGTGATCATTCAGTCTTCTATAGAAATTCAGATACTAGTATTATTCTCCTTGTTGTATATATTGATGATATTGCCATTACAGAGAATGATAGTATAGGGATCTCTTCTCTCAAAAATTACTTGCATGCAAGTTTTCATACCAAAGGAGTCGAAGTCTTGAGGAGTAAAAAGGAAATTTTCCTGTCTTAAAGGAAATATGTCCTTGACTTACTTGCAGAAACTGAGAAGATGGGAGCTAAACCATGTAGCACACTAATGATTCCTAATATATATTTTACAAAAGATGATAGAGACCCTTATAATGATCCAGAGAGGTACAGGAGGTTGGTTGGAAAACTGAACTGCTTTGTGGTGATGACTCGGCCAGATATTGCTTTTGCAGTAAGCGTTGTAAGACAATTTATGTCTGCACCTACGGTGAAACATAGGGTCACTCTAGAACAAATTCTATGTTATCTAAAAGGGACTCCTGAACTCGGTATACTTTACAGAGATCATGGGCATACTGCACTTGAGTGTTTTTCTGATACTGACTGGGCGGAATTCAAAAATGATAGAAAGTCGACTATAAGCTACTGTGTATTTATTGGAGGAAACCTAGTGTTTTGAAAAAGTAAGAAGCAAAATGTGATATTCATATCTAGTACCGAGTCAGAATACAGGACCATGACTCAATCCACTTGTGAGATTCTGTGGATAAATCATCTGCCGAAGGAAGTTGGTATGGATGTTGCATCGCTCGCGAAACTTTGGTGTAATAATTAAGCTGCTTTTCACATTGCTTTCAATCCAGTATATCATGAACGAAATAAATATATTGAAGTTGATTGTCATTTCATTCGAGAAATTTTACGAAAATTTAATCTTCACTAGTTATGTGAAGACAGGAGAGCAACTAGGTGATCTAATCACCAAAACTTTAAATGGATCTCGAATATAATATTTTTTAACAAGTTGGGTATGATAAATATTTATGATCCAACTGAAGGAGAGAATTAAAGTGTGAATATGATATATACCCACTTAAATAGAAAAATATAATGAAATTACCCAATTATTTTTTTTATCATATTACAATAACTGATATAAAAATGGTAAAGGTACAAATATATCAGTCCATCATTTTTTTTATTTCATGGTATTAATTAAATCAAACTTGACACAAATTTCTTATTAAAATAATAAAAAACTGAATCATTATAAAAAAAAACTCATATTTAATTTAATTTTCTTTACTATAAAATGACTTTTTTGTTTTTGTTTTTACTTCATTCAATCAATTAGCATATTGTATTTTATGTAGAAATTTTAGAGAGATTCAGTTTACCGTAAATCTAAAAGATATTAAAATAATATTATTTATTTTTTTATAAAAAAATTATTTATTTTATATTTTGATTCATAATAGACTGAATTGTTCTTATATTATTCTCATTTCTAATTCCCTTAATGCCTCCTAATGCAGTCTTTGCAATTTAAAAAAATGCTTAATTATAAAACAAATCTTGAACTTGGGCTGCTTTTTCTAAAGTTTACAAATAAATTTTAATTTCAAGAATTATATGTTTAACATTTTGATTTTTTTTATTTTATTATCAAATTGATTTTGATCTTTTGATTTTATTATCAAATTGATTTTAAGTCATTTTTTTTCTTCAAATAAGAATAAAATCAAAATTTTAGTTTTAACAACAGTTATAATAATTGGAAGAAGAAAATTAATGAAAAAGGACCAAATTTAAACGAGATTTGGCTAACGATGACTCTTTTAAACGTGTGACTAACTGAAGTAACAAAAAACTTAATAATTTTGAGCATAGACCATGGTTGAATCATTAGAATACATTGATTGTTGTTGCGCAATTGAATAGGTAAGCATTAGTGAATGTGAATTGTGGTACCAACAGACTTCTTACTGTGGGAAGAAGCTGAGGTGACGATTATAAACAAATATTTGTGTTTGCGGCTGTTTGAAGGAAGGCCTTTCCCTGAAGAGACTGGATAATAATTTTCATAGGCTAGAAGAAGAAGAAATTCAATTATAAATTTAGAGGCAGAGATTAAACCTTTTGTGTCTTAATAGTATAAATTTAAACCAATATGTTGAATCAACTGCAAGTTACTATGTCTCTGGTGTTTTGCCCTAATACTATCTCCAAATATCGACACATTTGATTTTAGTTTCAAAGCTGCTCGAGTTTTTATTTAACACTGTTTTTAAGATAAGCAATTGGCTTTTTGATGGAGCCACCTAATATAAAATCCCCTTTCACAGTCAAAATTAGGGATGTAAACCGGTATCCTATCCGCGAAAATTAAACTATCTGAATCCGAACTCAATTTATATTAATAATATTTGAATCCGTTTTGAATCCGATTAAAAATTAATTTAAATTATTCGAATCCGTCCCAAATCCAATTATTATTATCCGAATAAAATCCGAACCCGTTTAATCTTATATATTTTAATTAATAATTTATATAAAAAATATTTTTCATTAATAATTTTTATTTAAAAAATCTAATATTTTTAAAGAATATTTAAATTTAAATTTTTAAATAAAAATATATAAAAAAATTTATAAATATTATTATAAAATATATTTTTTATATTAAATTAATTATTTATATAAATGGGTTCGGATAATGGATGTTCTGTACATAAAACTCGAATTCGATCCGAACTCATAACGGGTATTATTTTTAAAATTTGAATCCGTTTCAAACCCGATTATAACTATCCAAATCTGTTCTATTAAGTTTCGGTCGGATCGAATACCCAAAAATACTCAATCCTATATTGCGGTAGAACCGTTGGACTCGTGGGACCGGTACATAATGTTCGGGTTTGGAGACGGGATGGCAGTTTAGTGATTTGTGAGAAAAAGGGGTGCGTTCTTGTTGCTCTCAGTCATATTGACGTTATCCCCATCGGATAAACCGGAGATGCTGGTGGGAGAGGGAGAGTTGTATTTCTGATTTATATTTAGTTTTAAGCTGTAAAATTAAACATGGCAACAGTTATGGTGTTAAGTCCACCGAAGCTCAATTACTCTAGGATGTCGGCGTCGCCATGGAGGAGGATGATGAACACCACCTCCGCCACCAGGCATTTCTTCAAGCCTTTGCACTGTGTTCCAGTGGAGCAGCTGCAGCTGCAAGATGAGCAGGTTTTCATATTTGCTATTTTTCTTCCAAATTCACCAAGTTTCGAGATTAAATATGTACAGTCTTCACAATTATGCCAATTCTCTCTGTTTCTTTTAGTGGTCAATCGAGTTGTTTTTCAGTTTTATGTTTGACACAGGCAGTTCGGATTTGGGATCTTACCCTACCTCATCAATATCTTTAGCCTTTGTGACCTTCATCCATAATCCCATTGCATTTCTTTGCAACTGTTGAAACATTGAGGTGCTGTGCCTATCCATATTCCTACATTTTTTTTTTGGAGAAGACTGCCCAGACATCTTCTAACTTCCATGTTAACTTCATTTATTTTCTTGTATTTCTCTTTCGTTAAGGTTTATGTTAATTCATCTCTATAAAACGCCCCTCCTAAAATCTTGTTCATTATGTTATCTTTCCACTTTTAGCAGGCCGTGCACATAGCTATTTTTAATTCCTCGTCTTCGTTGGTATAGATGTATGGATGAAACCATGAAGGCGATTGCAAAGCATGCCTTTGTTCATGAGCACAGCAATAAGACTGCAAAAATTTTAATTGCTAAAGAATTGTACGAAAACAATGAATTTTGTAGTTTCCTAATTTGTTCAAATGAATTAGAGACGTAAAATTCAATTTGGAAATCGATTTGCATGTTTGATATGATGCAACTTAAATTGAATAATTCATTAAGTCCATATAATTCATGTTAGGTATCATTTTATAGTTGAAGTTTATTTACTTTTATTTCCCAAAATATCCTCCATAAAAAGGCACTTAAACATTATATTGGATAAAGGGCGTTCTTATAATATAATTTAGAATTAAGTTGGTCTTATTTTAAAATATCCTTAGTAACTTTTTTTTTGGCCGAAGAATGAGTTTATTTTAATTATGAAAATCAGTTTTGTTTGTGTGTGTGAGAGAGAGAGAGGAGGGAAAAGTTAGAGAGATGAGAGAAAGAGAGAGAAGTGTTCGAGAGAGTGTGTGTGTGACAAAGACTTTGGCATTTTAGTCTAAAAAATGTTACTCTTAATTTTGTGGAATTCATTTGAAAATTCCACCTATTCCAATGAAATTTGAATGGAATTTGATTTTAGCTATAGACAATTTGATAGAATTGAATTCCTAAATATTTTTCAAACCAAAAATATGAAATAAGGAATTCAATTGATTTCCACAAAATTTGTGGAATTCATTTCAATCAAACATGCTTAATAGTTTGTTGTGAAACCTAGTTTTTAATGTTGTCATTGTTGCTTTCTAACTGTTATTGAGAATATACATGTGAAGAAAAAGGGAATTTTTTTTTATACTCTTTAATGTGTGTGTAGTTCCAGTCCTATCCTAAGCTAATCCTGTTCTTACTCTAGTCCAGTATTTGTGAAGGTTGACTCAATTATCATGTGTGAACCTTGTAATGGAAAAGGATGGCTACTTTGTGATTTCTGCAAGGGACTAAAAACCAATGTGAAAGCTGAAAATAAGCGGATCTACCGTCGATGTCCATCTTGCAGAGCTGTAAGTAATTCCACTAATTTGGAAGCTTGTGAATAATGATCTTCCTTGACATCTACTTCCTTCACCCAACCAATTGAAGGGAGCTTTTCCTTGTGATCTCTAATTCTCATATCCCTATTTTGGTCTAATGATGCAATGTTTTCCCATAGATGAGAAGGTCTCTGCTACCTTTTCCTCCTCATATATTTAGAAGGTCGATTTGGTCCAAATAGTGCATGCAGATGGACCCTTATTCACCTGTCCATATTTATTAGCATGTGGTTTTGAACCTTTTGGTAATGCTATGTGTCTGTCATTCTATTGCTTGTTGACTCTGTTTCGAATGTGCCTTAGAATTGACTTGTGAAGTGCAGATGCATCTCTCTAAAACAGGTTACGGTGATAATCCTTACTTTATGCTTAAAACTTTGATGCAGATTGGATATGTCATATGTCCTAAGTGCAAAGTTTTCAAATGTGTTACCTTCCCAAATTATAATGATGGTGAGGATGCATACTTATGAACAATATGGAGTTGGGAATCATTCAACCACTTTGCTTAAAGTTCACTTTGTTTTGAGGGCTTTCTTAATGTTGCTGTCATTTCCATTTATTCACTCTCAAAAATATGCTTTCAGAAGCCTGTGTGTAATGTTCATATATGAGTAATTCAATTTGGATTGAATGGCTAAATGTTGGCCTGTTGTATATCTTTATAAAGTAAATAGCTGCACTCCAATTGATGTGTCAGGTAGTTCATGATTATTGAATGCGTAGTTGAGTTAAATAAAATATTCTTTTATTAGGAAAAAGTGCCTTGATGGGGAGCCCAAGACCAATTCTGGTATCTTTTTATTAGACTTAATAGGTCCCTCGTGATGAGCAGATGTATTGTGGTGATATTTACTGGTTATTTTGTGCTGCTTTTACTTTTTGGTGTCTTGATTTTCTTATAATCGTTAAATTAATGGAAAATTGGATGTCTGGAACAATTTTCTTTTCCTGATAATTTGAAGTTAAAAATATGAATTGTTCTCGTTGACAAGTTAGGTCTCGAAATTGACAAGTAGGGAATTAAGACGGTCTGTTGTTCATGGGCTTTGTAGTTTGTAGACATAAAAGGGCAGCCTTAAGGGATGCATCAATACTTGAGCTATCTAGCAAGGTGCTCTGATTATATGAGGAAAGAAATCAAGGCCTTATGATACCTAGTGATCGCTATTTTTGTGATATTTGCTTAGATTAGATAGATGAGAATTGTCAAGAAGAAAACATGGGCAGAATGTATTATTCTGGTCCTGATCTTTACGCAAAAAGTCAGTTGATATTTTGATTTTTCATGGTTAACATTTAATGTTTAATTTTTATAAAATTTTAATTATTTAATTTTTATGTTGATTATACACACTTTTCACTTTTATAAATTTTAGGGTTTAGATAGTTAAACTTATAAAATTCAGCGGTTAGATACTTAAAATTTATAAAAATTAGTCATTAAATGTCAACTAAAAAAATTCAAGGCGACAATCGATTTTTATATAAAGGTGAAGGATGATATTTGAGCACTAAAATGCAGATGTAGGATAAATATTCTTTAAGATTGTATTTTGATGAACAGTTTTGACTCTGCTATCCTATTCAATAATTTATTATTTCCCCAATGATTTAAATAGTAATTCACGTTTTTTGGATTGGACTGAGATACACAACTACGTGATTTTGATTTTTTTTTTTTTGTCTAAAATAGAGATGATTTCATTAAAGAGTCAAGGGCTACAATATCATCACAAACAATGGAGTCTCTAGGGTTAAAAAAGAAAACAACACAATCTAGCTCAACCCTAATAGCCTACCCTTGACCCGGTTTCAATTCGGTTGGACAAAACCATTTGAAGCAAAACAACCTCCTGATCTTTGGAACATCATCCACCGTTAGAGGACGTTGCTGAAAAACTCCAAAAAGTAGTTGTAAGGCCATAAAACTCTCACTGAAGTTTTTTAGTCTTAGACTTTACGATAGATTTGGACCGGTTCTAACTTTTGTTGCAGATGTCTAATGGAGACCTATGATAATTTTTTTGAAAAAAAAATTTCGAGACGCATGACTTTTAAAACTGATGAGGATCGGAGGTTTGTCACAAAGTTCGAGGTGAAAATTCCACCGTTTAAGGGGCAATTTTGCATTTTAATTATTTTTTGAATAATTTTATAATTTTGCATATTAGGATTTTTTTCTATTATAAATAGTCTTTCCTTGACTATTTGAGACACTTGTCAATCTTTTAAGAATTTCAATAAGACTTTTTTCGGCTTCTAACCTCTCATTTCTATTATTTCGTCTTAGCCAAACGTTATTGGTTAAAACTCTTGACGGAGTCTAATCAATCCTATATCAGATTGATATTAGAGCGAAGTTTGTCCATGGCAGACAACCAAGAGGCGCAACTTGCTGCAATTGAGGCATCCTTGGCAGAATTAAGAGAGATGATCGGACAGTTAGTCTTGCAGTAGGGAATCCACCAACCCGCCACAGCCGAACGCCCCCAGCCAGTTTCAAATCCTGTGGTCACCAATCCTATGCCTGCAAATCCCTAATAGAATTATCAAGAAAGTTACAAAATAAAGATAGACCTTCAAAACTTTTCTGGTTCGTTGGATGTGGAATCTGTTCTTGATTGGTTGGCGGAGGTTGAACGTTTCTTCGAAGTTATGAACGTGGAAGATGATCAAAAGGTTCCGATTATGGCCTATAAATTAAAAGGGGGTGCAGCAACCTGGTAGAATTCAATTCAAAACGAATGCTATCGAAGGAGGCTGGAACCCATACAAAACTGAGTGTTGATGAAGGAGATGATTGAACAACGGTTCTTGCCTAGTGATCACGCTCAGGTTTTGTATAACCGGTATCATGACTGTGTACAGGGGAATCGAAGGGTGGATGAATATACTAATGAGTTTTTGAGGTTGCAAGTGAGGTGTAAAAACTGTGAGAACGAAGCCTAACAGGTTGCTCATTATCAGAGGAGCCTGAATCGTGAAATTCACTGTATGATGGGAGTAACTGCGATTTATGGACAAACAACCAAGAGGCGCAACTTGCTGCAATTGAGGCATCCTTGGCAGAATTAAGAGAGATGATCGGACAGTTAGTCTTGCAGTAGGGAATCCACCAACCCGCCACAGCCGAACGCCCCCAGCCAGTTTCAAATCCTGTGGTCACCAATCCTATGCCTGCAAATCCCTAATAGAATTATCAAGAAAGTTACAAAATAAAGATAGACCTTCAAAACTTTTCTGGTTCGTTGGATGTGGAATCTGTTCTTGATTGGTTGGCGGAGGTTGAACGTTTCTTTGAAGTTATGAACGTGGAAGATGATCAAAAGGTTCCGATTATGGCCTATAAATTAAAAGGGGGTGCAGCAACCTGGTAGAATTCAATTCAAAACGAATGCTATCGAAGGAGGCTGGAACCCATATAAAACTGAGTGTTGATGAAGGAGATGATTGAACAACGGTTCTTGCCTAGTGATCACGCTCAGGTTTTGTATAACCGGTATCATGACTGTGTACAGGGGAATCGAAGGGTAGATGAATATACTAAGGAGTTTTTGAGGTTGCAGGTGAGGTGTAAAAACTGTGAGAACGAAGCCTAACAGGTTGCTCATTATCAGAGGAGCCTGAATCATGAAATTCACTGTATGATGGGAGTAACTGCGATTTTCACTTTGGCAAATGCCATTGAGATGGTAAAAAGGGCAGAAGAGCATGTTGATTGGCAGCCTCGGCATCAGTATAACCGGAATTTTCATTATAGAAATTTTGGTTCGACAGGGACGCAGCAGTATAGAGGCAATTACGGCGGGCAACCTTCTAAGGTTGTAAACTCTGGCAATACTCAGAATACTATGGAAGAAATGAGAGACAGTAAGGGAAAAACAGTCGCCACTATAGCAGACAAAGGAGGCAAAATCAATCCTTATCAGAAGCCAACGGGATACATATGTTATTATTGCAGGCAATCTGGTCATCGATTGAATAATTGTCCAGAATGTAGAGGAGTTAATAATGATAATCGATAGGTTAATGTGGTTGAGCAGGTGACTGAATTTTAGGAGGAAGTGGATGATGATGACGGATCTATTGCTGACTCTAAAGATGGAGAGGTCACCTATGTGGTGAAGAAAATCTTATACTCGACGAAATAGGAGGATGAGACGCAAAGGAGGAAGATTTTTTAGGCAAAGTGTCGAGCAGAAGAAGCAATTTGCAGGCTAATTATAGATAGCTGCAGTTGTGAGAATCTGATAGCTAAGCAATTAGTAAAGAAATTGCAGTTGCCTATACAGCCGTACCCATCGCCATACAAAGTCGGATGGATTAAGGAAGGTCCGGCAATTGAAGTCAACAGAATCTGCAGCGTGCCTTTCTCGATCGGTAAATCTTACACTAAACCTATTAATTGTGATGTTGTAGTATAGTGGTGAGTATACCCGCCTGTCACGCGGGTGACCCGGGTTCGATCCCCGGCAACGGCGCCAATTTTTTTTTGAAATCTTAAGGAAGAATGTCCTTGAGTGCTGATTTGGCCCTAAAAGAAGAATAAACAAGTTAGATCAATTCCCCGGCAACGGCGCCAATTTTTGACTCGCGGTTGTCGAAGCCGGTCAAAAATAACCTTTCTGATTATCAACAATTTACAACTGCAGATAGTGGTGAAAGGATCGAATCCACAGGGAATTGAAGACTTACCTATTTTCCTTATCAAGACCAATAAAATAAACTGAAATAAAAATAAACTAAAGATGAGATAAAAGACTGAAAGTGGGATCAAATGAGATAAACTGGAAACATAATAAAAATAAATTGCAATAAAAGTAAACTGGGGGGTTTGAGATTGATTGTAGTAAACTAATAATGAGAATAATAATAGAAAGCAAATAATTAAAATAAAAGAGGAAATCAATATGAGAAAAGTCTAGTTGAAGATATGGATCCACTTTGGTTGTTTGGGTTGATCATTGAAACTTAAATTATCTTGATTGGTTCAATAGATTAGTTATGGGGGTGGAAGACGCTTCTCACCACCATGTCTCTCCTTATGATTAAATTAATTAGGGAACGTCCTCTAATTAATTACTAATTAACAAATTGCCAAGGAACGTCCTTGGGCCCTAGGCATCAAACAATTGTCAATTGCATAAAGAAATAGAGAGATCCAATCCTAGCTACCCAAACGTATGGAGATAACGCTAGATCATGCAATTTTCTTGGGTTTTATCCCAAGTGTTCTAAGGTCAGAATATTTCCAGCAATTACGGACTAAAAATAATCCCAACTAACAATCAATTAACTTTGCAATTAAAATCAAGTGGCCAATTTGATCAAAACAACAAAGTAATCATGTAATTAAAGCATCAATTGCATAAATATTGAACAAAACCAAAGACAATAATTTATGTTCAGATCTCACAACCCATTAAACAACCTTAGTTTCAATCAATCCTCAACTAGAATAAAAGATTTCAGCCTCTCATGGCTGAAACAAAACTAAAAATAAAAGAAAAGAAGAAAGGTAGAAGAAGAGATGTAAATTTCGTAGGTGTCTCCCAAGGGGAGCTTAAGGGCCCTCTAGAGGCTTCTTATGTGGCTTTTTATAGTTGAGAAGTGTTGCCCTAGGTCATACTTACTGCCCAAGAGGTATTTTCTGCCCAAGATGTGTCTGAAAAGGAAAGAATTGCGCTTTTCGGCTTCAGAAGGAAGGCTGCGCGAAAATGCACTGCGGAAGGAAGTTGGTGCGCGCGGTTTGGTCTCAGAAAGGGAAGGAGGCGCAGATTGTGCTTCCTAAATAAGTTTAGATGCTGACCTTACTTCCTAATTAGTGTAGAGGCTACCCAAGATGCTGCCCATGTGCAACTTGCTGCCCAAGTTGTTGCAGAAAAGGAAGGTGGCGTGCAGATGGCTCTCAGAAGAGGAAAGCGCACATATTGTTTCTGAATAGGAAGGATGCACGAATTTTGATCTTCAAAGGGGAAGATATGCTGTCCATACATTCCTTTTTAGGTGGAGCCTCTTTTGAAATTTGAATGTTGAACGCAGAAGAGGAAGAGCATCTCTTTGAGATCTTGCTGCCTAAATAGGAAGATATGACTGCTGCAGTGTGTGCACATCTTTGAACAAGGAAAGAAAGATCTGCGATTTGAATTTCAAATAATCTTCTGACTGAGCTTTCCATTTTGCTTTTGCTTCTGTACTTTCCTCATTTGAAAACTTTCCTTTTCTGAAAACTTTCCTTATTTGGAAACTTTCCTTTTTGGCACTTTCCATATTTGGCACTTTTTGGCAGTTTTAAGAGCATTTTCTCCAGATTGTCTCTTTACACCTAATATCTGCAAAACATAATTAAAACCACAAAATTAAGTAGAAAAGATGTAAATAAACATCAAGAACATAATGATAAAATGGACTAAAATATGCTCTATCAGTCGCCCTTGGCAGTTCGATGTTGATGCTTTGCATAAGGAGAAGGAGAATTCATACACATTTACATGGAGTCGAAAGAAGATTACTATTTTGCCTTTCGGTTCTGCGAAATATTCTAAAGTGGAAGGAAAGAATACTGCTGTTGTTTCTACGGGAGTGCAAAGACTATCAAGCGCAGTTGAGAAATCTGAAGGCACACTGGCTTTATTGGTGAGAGCAATAGGCGCAGCGGAGGATGCACTATCTTTACCACCACCCGTCAAAGAACTGTTGAAGGAGTTTTCCAGGATAGTGGAGGAATCCTCTAAGCTTCTACCTTTGCGGGATATCCAACATCAGATTGCTCTCATTCTTGAATCAAAATTACCGAATTTGCCTTATTACAAAATGAGTCCAAAGGAGAGTGCAATCCTCTAGCAGGTTGAAGAGTTATTGAAGAAGGGGCATATTCGAGAGAGCATTAGCCCCTGCGGAGTCCTTGCCTTATTAGTTCCAAAGAAAGATGGAACTTGGAGAATGTGCGTGGATAGCAGGGCCATCAACAAAATTACAGTTCAATATCGATTTTCTATTCCGCGGCTGGATGACATGTTGGATCAGCTATCAGGGTCTAAAGTCTTCTCTAAGATCGACCTTAAAAGCGGCTATCACCAAGTTCAGATTAAAGAGGGAGATGAATGGAAGACAACCTTCAAGACTAAGGAAGGCTTGTATGAGTGGTTGGTTATGCCCTTTGGTTTGACGAATGCACCTAGCACGTTCATGCGACTTATAAACCAAGTTTTGCATCCTTATGCAAATTTGTGGTTGTTTATTTTGATGACATCTTAATTTTTAGTCGCAGCGAAAAAGAATATTTACAGCATCTTCGTCAAGTTATGACAGCTTGCAAGAAAGTGAGCTGGTTATTAATCTAAAAAAATGCATCTATATGACATAGCGCATTCTGTTCCTTGGATTTGTTGTTAGTGCAGAAGGGATACATGTTGATAAGAAGAAGGTAGAAGCAATACGAAATTGACCCATTCCCAAAACTATTTTTAAAGTTTGCAGCTTTCATAGTCTTGCTACTTTCTATCGACGGTTTATCAGAAATTTCAGTAGTATCGTTGCCTCTATCACAGATTGTTTGAAGAAAGAGAGAGTGCAGAAATTTGCTTAGACTAACACTGCCAACAAGAGCTTTGAAGAGATTAAAGATAAGCTTACTTCTGCCCCTATTCTTGCTCTAAATGATTTTGATAAACTGTTTGAGGTTGAATGTGATACTTGTGGAGTTGGAATTGGCGAAGTGTTGTTACAGTCTAAAGGGCCTATTGCCTTCTTTAGTGAGAAATTGATTAAAGTTAAGAAGAAGTGGTCTACTTATAAACAAGAGTTATATGCGGTATTCCTTACTTTTAAGACTTGGGAGCAGTATCTATTGGGGCGAGAGTTTATTATAAACAAGAGTTATATGCGGTATTCCTTACTTTTAAGAAGAATTGGCGAAGTGTTGTTACAGTCTAAAGGGCCTAGGCTCGCCAGCTTGCTTATGGGTTTTTGATACATAATGGCTTTCTTTTTAAGGAGAACAGGTTATGCATTCCTAGATCTTCTCTCCAGGAAAAACTAATTCGAGAGATCCATAGAGGAGGTTTGAATGGTCATTTGGGGCGTGCCAAGACTATTGCTGGTTTGAAGGAGCGTTTTTACTGGCCACAATTGAAAAGGGATACAGGTCGGATGGTCCAGAAGTGCCCAGTTTGTTAAGCTCAGAAAAGTCATTCGCAGAATACAGACTTATGCACTCTATTGCCTATTTCAGAATATTCTTGGGAGGACTTGTCTATGGATTTTGTTCTTAATCTTCCACGTACGCAATATGGATCTAATTCCATTTTTTTTCTTGTTGACAGGTTCTCCAAAATGATGCATTTCATTTCTTGCAAGAAAACTAATGATATTTCTCATGTTGCAAAACTGTTTTTTCAGGAGGTTGTTCGCTTACATGGTATTCCTAAGACTATTACTTCTGATAGAGATGTGAAGTTTCTATCTTACTTCTAGGTGACTTTATGGAAATGTTTTGAAACTGAACTTCGATACAGCAGTGCTGTTCATCCCCAAACTGATGGTTAAACTGAAATAGTGAACCGCATTCTTGGCAATCTTCTGCACTGCATCTGCAGTGATAAGAAAACTGCTTGGGATCTTGATCTTGCCCAAGCAAAAATTACTTACAATAGTATTGTTCACAGCTCCACAAAGATATCACTCTTTGTAGTTGTGTACAGAAAAATTCCAGCATATACAGTTGATTTTATTGCCCTTCCTACAGGTTCTCACTATAGTATTGCAATAAGCAACTTAGTAAAGCAGCATGTCTGCAGTGGTAATAGAAAAAGCTTGACCCCAAGAAAATTGATTCATTCTGGATCATTCAAAAGATTAATGACAATGTCTATGTTCTTAACCTCTCAAATGAGATGAAAATTTTCAAAACGTTTAACGTGGCGGATCTATTTCAGTACTACTCTGTTGATGACAATTCGAGATCGAGTTCTTTATAAGTGGAAAGAAATGATACGGAGCAATTAGCCTTGGACTTTATGACAAACTTGAATCAGGTCTAACTTTTGCTACTGACGTTTGATGGAGACTCAAGATAGTTTTTCTGAAAAGAAATTCCGAGACGCACGACTTTCAAAAGTGTGACAAGGACAGAATGTATAAATTTCAATACGAAAATTCCACCGTTCAGGGATCAATTTTGCATTTTAATTATTTTTTAAATATTTTTATAAATTTACATATTAGGATTTTTTCTATTATAAATAGTTTTTTCTTAATTATTTGAGACATTTTTTAATTTTTCAAGAATTTTAATAAGATTTTTTTCTACTTCTAACTTTTTATTTCTATTATTTCATCTTAACCAAATATTTTTTATTAAAACTTCTAACGGAATCTAATCGGTTATATGTCACACATGCAACCCCAAAATAAGATCTACCACCCAAATGAACCAAAGAAAACTAAATTCAAAGGCACCCGCTTTAAATAAACAGCCTCTAAAAGAGTACAAAGAAAGCACCGGCGAAAAAGGAGGCAGTATACTCTTCAGCAATTCATTGGCGCTTATTGAGGCTCAACTCCACAAGCCGCTACCAAACACTAGATATCGAATCTAGAGAAAAACGAAGCCATTGTCGATCTGAGAGGAGAAAAGCATCTGCATGCAAAGAACCCAGCCTATAAACTAGACCAACAAAGAAAGTACGGCAAGGGAAAAGAAATCTCTCTCACAGTAATCACGAATTTGCCGGTAAAGAAGAAAACGAACAAAAAGTATAAAGAAAACAAAAGGAAAATTCAAAATGACATCCAGAGGTGAGGAGCGGAATCCACACTCCAAGTGGAAAGGAGGAGAGGCTCTCCCTACTTGGATCGAACAGGAAAAAGTCGACGGAACAAGAAAAAGCGGACGGTGCGGCAGACGGCCGAGATTCATTTTCAAAAAAGAGGAAAAAAAAAAAAATCAAAACGCCTCTCTCTAAAAAACCCTAAGAGAGAGAAGAGCGGAGACACTAGTTCAGTTTCATGAATACATTTCCACCGTAATTCAAACTACATGATATTGGTTGTTGCATCTTATCCCATGTCTACGATATGGCCTGTTGAGAAATCAATCCAGGTTATTTGTGAGTGTTGGTTTACTGTTAAAATTAATGAAAGATAAATTATACAATTCCTGTGATGATAAATTTCATGCTTGTGTTACTCTAGCTAGCTACTCGCGACCATTGAATATGACCTTGAGTACAAGCCATATAGCTTGCCTTGGCTATATATATATATAAAGATGTGTCATGTGGTCTTTTTTTTATTTATTTATTCTTCGATAATCATCAGTACTATGTGTCAATCCTAACATGCGCATATACTTGGATCATGAAATAAATGGGGTGCATGTGAATTTATTGATAAAGCTCCGGAATTGATGTATTATATACTTCGTTTAGATGTGTGCTGTGTGCAGACCGCTGAAATTTAGTGGTATTATATGATATTTTTATAGCATGTTTCTTTCCGTAACTCACTTCTGTTACTTGTATTTCTGTTGTCTTAACACATAGGGTCCTGTACTTTCTTACCCTATCACAAAGTTTTTTAGTATAATACTGAATTACTCGTTATTGAATCTTAGGGAGGTGCTTGGAGTGCTGTTTGATCTTTGGTAATGCATTTCTTATTGTGTTTGGTCTTCTTTCTTATTTCTTATTGGATATGTGCATTCTTAAATTAAAGCTCATTTTATTACTTTGATTGTGTTATTACCTCTGTGTGTGGTGGATTGTCTTTGAAACTACCTCTATATACATAGATCTCCTTGGAGTTGTTAATGGCGTACAACAGGGAGTATAGGGAGTTACCATTCCATTTACTGGAGGGGAAACAGAACAATCCGGGATGGGGAAAGAAAGATTTTCATTGAGGGTTGATATAACAGACTATCAAAGTTGATACTTTTGTTTTACAATTTGGAAACAACTTGATTATCACTCTCTCATACATTGGCCCCGTACGTCCTGGAAAAAAGAAAAATAAAAGGTGATAAATGAGAGGTAAGGAGAAGACAAAAATGTACGGAAAACTATCTGCACATGGGGCTTTGAGGATTGTGAGATGGAGTTTGCTGGGATCTGGATGAACAATATCCCAACCCTGCACATTCCTGCATGAAAAACACATCTTTCTTGGCTTCCATCAGCTTCAAGATACTCTCAAAGACTGCAACTTCACAAGGAATTCTGAGAACACCCGTCTGCTGAAACCCAAATTCTTCTTCTGCTTCTCTTAATAAAGAGTGAAATGCATGGTGACCCAAATATTCTGTCGGGATTATGAATCTCTTGAGCTCTTCTCCAACGCAAACGGCTAAGTAGCCTTTTGGGACGGCATTGCTCGAGGTTGTCTCCGACAAAGAGAGAGTCCTTTTCAGGAATTTAATGCTTTTGCTGCTGCCGTTGGTGGTGGTGGCAGCGGCGGAGTTGGATGAGGTTGCCAGCTTTCTCCACTTCTTTAGGATTTGTTGAAGCCTAACGATTTCTCTGATCTGATTAGACTTCTTGGAATCCATGGTTTCTACTTGATGAGCTAGGCAGGTTTGTGAAATCGTCTAAATATTTAGCAGTGATTGCTCTCAACTTAAAGGACTTGGATTGCTTAAGGGCCTTGCTTTGGAACATGGAATTCCTATATTTTTAATCAATATTATAAGACGAGTTATTAAATAACTAACCACTAATCAGACCTGAGACCACCCCACGATATAAAAGCATTTTTTTTTTTAATTTCTTAATTAAAAAACTAGCAGTACTTATCGAAACGAGGGTTTCTTCTTGGTATTTTTCATTTTAAGAAGGGGGTATCTAGTTCATTTGGACAACGAGCTATGGGGTTAGTACTAGGTCGGATTATTTTAAACAGAAACGAACCTGGACTGAGATTCCGAGGAATTAAGAAATGGTTTTGTAATGTTTGACTGCTCATGTTTCCAATGCAAAATCTAGGCCCAAACAGTTAATAACTCAGAAGGGGGTACAATTTATTTGTACTATTCAAACTGGGTTTTATATTATTAATTAATTATTTTTATCATAAACTGTCCTGAAACTGATAGTCCTGTGAATGCGGCATTTAAGACATCGAGAGAAGAGAGTTCCCCCACAGCTGATGCCGTGCCCCATGTGAAAGTGAAAAATCACCTCGTCAACTTGGCCGGTGCTTTGAATTTTCCATTTTTCTGGACTATATGTGGTTGATGCAGAACAGAAGCTGTTTCAAAGGCAAGAATTATCACATCCATGCAATTATGGATGGCCAACGGTTCGGTGTGGGCCGCTTCCTAAGTTATAATTAAAAATATATTAATTTGATTAGAGTCAGTTTCTAATCTTATTAGTTTTTATTTGAAAATAATTTGATTTATATGATTAGCATCAAAACTATCGCCCAATATTTTTAAAAAATAAATTCATAAATCTGTTTGGAATTAATTATTTGAGTTACCAACCAATTATTTTAGGTTCATATGTTATCACACTTTAAAAATATTTTCATTTTCCAAAATAATCATATTTATATATGTGTTTTATTCTCTATTGGTATTTGCATAATATTATTACGGTTTGAATGAATCATGGGGTGGGCCTACATGTACGAACTATTTTCTTAGACTTGATCTTAGCAAATCCATGATGCATTGCATCGTGATCCCCACTCCTATCCGCTGATTGAAAGGAATTTCTTTTTTTTTTTAATTAATAATACTCATGATTTTTTTTTTTGAAATGGAATTAATAATACTCATGATTAAGGGTTTGATTAAGAAAATGAGTGTCTTCTCCTAAAAGCGCCATCATTACTAGGAGTATTCTCATCCTCAACCTCAATTAACGCACTCATAAGTGGCGCACATGCTTTTCAACCACAACCCATGGAATTATTACCATTATTTGTTTAATATACAAGATTTAGCTGTTTTTAAAATAGTTTTGATGTCACTGAATTAAAATCTATTAGACAATGAAATTTAAAAATATGCAAAATTTTCAAAAGATAAAATGAGTTAATTATTAATTGAGTTTTTAAATGTATGAATTATTGAGTTAGCAACAACGGTCTTGTCTTGTGTTAGTAATGTAACTTTAATTTGGGTATAAATATATTTTTGTTCATTTCACATAAAAAAATAGGATAAGAACACCTAAAAACTACTAATATGATTAATGAAGAATCAGAAATCAATATCATTCAGTTTAATTAATTAATTTTTATAGTATTAACCTCAATTAAAACTGCCTATTAGCTACTTCCATTTTGACACCAAACTGGCTATTAGCACAAGTGAGGCAGTCAGAGAGGAGAGTGCTTGCGATGCTCAATGTGGCCATGCAAAATCTGCTATTGAGTTTGCTGGTCGTTTAACTAAAGAGAATGAAATTTGGGTAAAACAAGATACGGTGCCTTGGATTTAGTAATTATTGAGCGGAGAATACCCAAATCTATTTCGCCCATTGAATTCATTCTAGCAAAGCATTTCCTATACATCCATAGATATAAAAACTGATAACTATTAGGTTTCGAATACCCTAACTTTAGCTAAACCCATGTAGGAAGGCTAAACCCTAATCTCATTAAAGTTCGCTACGCGGGTCTATCCATTAGCACACAGTCTTGATTTCGTGCAAATAGGTTCGACAGAGCCCAACTCGAGCCCATCGGCGGAAGATCCAGCTCAACTGAATTGATGGATCAGTGGGGCTACATATCCCATATATCCCAAATCATAATCGCATGGCGTCTGAGGGAATTAAATGGCCGCCTGATAATGGGAAAGAACGCAGTATATCCGTATGTACGGCCCTACGTGATAATGACAGGTTGTACTATAGTCGGAGGGCGATTATACGTCATTAGAGGACAAAAGAGAAAAGAATAAAGGAAGGAAAGCATGAGCTATCCGAATCAAGTTCAAGAATATATACCTTGAGCCTACCCGCTATTGAATCTCAGGATATCAATTGGCGCCGTTTGTGGAAAATGAAGAAAATATTTTCGTCACTGGAGTTCTTATCCTCACCATACCCACTGAGATCCGCATGGCCAACCACGACGAAAACCATATCGGAAACACTCCAAATGATCTGAGCTCTGCTCAGGAAGGACCACAATTCTCATTTTTCAGCCCTATCGCCCCACTAAACCAACTACTTGTGTCGTTTAATCCTTCGCCAAATTTAGTAGGGACCATGCCTCGAACCACCCCATCTAACCATAAGCTCCAAAACATGGCTCTCCAACTCCAAAATACGGCTCATTGGCTAGGGCAAATGTTGCAATAAAGGGAACTCAGTACTCCATTGAGCATGCCACCAGTAATCAAAGGGTTCAATGTTAATAAGTCCCAACCCACACTAAACCACCAAGCCCCTCAGCAAAGTAGTAGGAGGACAAGCGATGGAGATGGAAAAGCTAATAGAAGGAACGAGTATGTGGCCATAGTGAGAGGCCGAGTAATAAGGGAGCTTATTGAGAATGATAGGGCTGAAAGTTATTCTTATGAACCAGCAGAAAGGTCAGAAAGTGAAAAGTTGGAGAGAAATTACCGCCTGGAGAAAAGGCCAAGGAGAGAAGAGGTAGATGTATATCAGAAGTTGGAGAGGCTAAAGGAGCAACTGCTAGCAGAGCTGGGGGCACGAGACAACAGCAGCCCCCTGCTACCAACCTCATCCCCATTCGTGAGATAGGTGCAATAGGAAACCATCCCCAAAAAATTCATGATGCAGACAATGACCGCATATGATGGCACGGGGAACCCCCGAGAGCATATCTTGAACTATAAGACATTCATGGAATTGCGAACCCATTCAAATGCTTTGATGTGCAAAGTTGTTCCCACTACCCTTACTGGGCCAGCCCGAGCATGGTACAACAGCCTAGAGGCAGGAAGCATTAAAAGCTTTATGGACCTAGCCAGCGTGTTTATCAGCAGGTTCATTATCGGTGTTCCAGCTGAAAGGAAAACAAGCTCCCTAGAAATAGTCTGATAGATAAGGAACGATCTCTGAGGGAATATGTGGCTAGATTCAACTTAGAGGCTCTACAAATTCCCGACCTCGATGAAGCCAAAGCAGTAGAAGCCATACAGAAGGGTACCACCTCCCCAGAGTTTTTTAGATTGCTTTGCAGAAAGTCACCCACCACCTTGGCAGAGCTGATGAAGAGAGCAGAAAAAT
The DNA here is from genome assembly GCF_001659605.2 of Manihot esculenta. Taxonomy (NCBI): domain Eukaryota; kingdom Viridiplantae; phylum Streptophyta; class Magnoliopsida; order Malpighiales; family Euphorbiaceae; genus Manihot; species Manihot esculenta. Next base: position 33,938,805 of record NC_035176.2, on the reverse strand, counting down.
ATATAAGGCAAGACGATACCTTGACCACTAGCAGATTTGCCAAGGAAGCAAGAGATAGAGGAAAGACTGGGGAGGATAAGCAGCCAGACAGGTAGGAAAGAAGGCAGGACCGGGGGCCTGAAGCGTTGAACAAACGCTGGTGGGAGAGGAAGGAGTAGAGCAACCCCAAATTCCCGAGGTAATCACTCCTCTGAATGCGTTCAGAGCTGAAGTGCTCATGGCAGTCTAAGACAATGACTTCATACAGTGGCCCAAGCCGATGAAGGCAGAAGCAAACAGGAGGGACTCGGATAAGTACTGCCAATATCACCAGACCATGGTCACGATACCAATGATTGCTATCAGCTAATAAATGAGATATAGAGGCTCACTAAGAGAGGACACCTCAGGAACTTCATGAAAAAATTGAAAGGCCAGAGACCACAGCAGAATGTAGTAGGGGTTGGGTCTCGGAGATAGACAGGGGGACCAATGAATGATGGCTCCAGTGGGACAATCAACATGATTGTAGGAGGGACTGGAGGCCATATGAGCAGAAGAGGGAAGAAGAGAAGTAGGAACGGGGAGGGAAGCAGCGGTGAAGTAATGCAGATTGTGGAGCATTCCTAAATGACCATCTTTTTTTCTCTGAAGGATGCCCAGGGGGTGCAAATGCCACATGATGATGCTTTGGTCATAGAAGTTGTCATCCATAACTTTAGGGTCTGAAAGGTTTTAGTAGACAACGGCAACAAAGTGGACCTGTTGCCTTACCGGGTTTTTTAATAGATAAACATACTCGAGGAACAGCTGGTTAGGGACCAGGCTCCAGTCAAAGGGATAACGGGGGACTCTAGTGGCAATAGAAGGGAAAGTAATGGTGGCCCTCACTCTAGAGGAACCACCGAACTCACTATGCAGTATTGACAAAATCGAACAAGACATCAGAAGACATTTTGACAAAAGCACTACTAGAATCGCGCAGTCATAATTGGATTTTCGGAATTTACCCCCTCATTAATCATAGAATAATTAACGAGCGGGTAAAGAGACACTTGATAACTATCGGGTCTCAGATACCCTAGCCTCAGCTAAGCCCATGTAGGAAGGCTTGACCCTAACCTCACCAAAACCCGCTATGTGGGTCCATCCATTAGCACGCAGCCCTGACTTTGTGTAAATAGGCCAGACAGAGCTGGACTCGGGCCCATCGGCGGGAGATCCAGCTCAGCTGAATTGATGGGTTAATTGTAATACCCGGCTAGATTCGAGCATCGAAATTTCAACTTTCCGGCAGAATCTCCGCTGGAATCCGGAAATCTCGGATGTCGGAGCCTTCTAGAAGGGTACAATAAAGGTTTTCTAAAATGTTTTTAAGTGTTTTGAAGGTTTACAATGAGAAATAAATTGAGTTTTGAAAGAAAAGACCAAGGAGGGAAGAACTCAGGTTCGGCCGCCGAACATGGGGCTGTTTAGGAGGCACGTTAGGCTTCCGAAAGTGGCTTTCTTTCGGCCGCCGAACCCTATGTTCGGCCGCCGAACGTGGTGAGGTTTTGGAAGCAACTTTGGCCGCCGAAGGAGGTTTGGCCGGCCACCTATAAAAGGCCCTTTGTCCAGAAAATGGGCGAGTTTTCTCTCTCTTTTCGGGCATAGGTGAGTTCATGCTCTCCTTTGGTTGTTTTTATGCTTTTTCTTCAAATCCCTCAAGTTTTCATGAGCTTTATCTTTGTTTTGAAGAGTTTTAAGCTTTGATAAAGGTTTTGAGAGCTTGGACTCTCCATACCTTCAAGCTTGGGTCGCACCAAACCTCAATCTTCAAAAGGTAAGTGTAGATCTTTATCTTTTATGATGTTTTAAGTGAGTTTTATGAAGGGTTGAGGGCTAGGATTGTATGAGTTGTATAGATGTGCATGTTAGGGTTTTGACACCCTTTATGATAAAAGTATGTTAATGCATGTTTAATGTGATGTTTGTTGGGGTTTAGGCTAGTTTGAGATCCCTCTACGCTTGTTGTATGAGTTGTGCATGTTTTGGAAGTGTTGGATGTGAGTGTGGGAGGTTTTGGAGGCGGATTGCATGAGGTGGAAACGGGTTATGCCTTGCTGGGGGACCCAGGTTCGGCCGCCGAAGGTAGTTTCGGCTTCCGAACCTTCCTGTGGAAGCAATCTTTGGCTGCCTAACCTTGCCCCCGAAAGTGGACTTTCGGCTCTGGAAGTGACTTTCGGCCACTGAAGGTGCCGCCGAAAGTGCCTGGCTTTCGTCTCTGGAGGAGACTTTCGGCCGTCGAACCTGCCTCCGAAAGTGCCTGACTTTCGGATCTGTGGGAGCATTCGGCCGCCGAATATGCCGCCGAAGGTGCCCTGTCCAGCCTTCCTTTGCTTGTTTTGCATGATTGTTTTATGATGTTTTAGGGGGTTTTTGAGGAGTTGTTTAGAGTCTTGTTAGAGTGTGTTTGGTCCCTCATTTGAGTCCACCTGTATAGGATCGGACCTGAGGAACCGAGGTGTTCAGCAGTGAGTTAGCTGCTCCAGAGTTAGTAAGCGTCAGCCAGAGGTGAGTAGAACTGAACTTTATATTTTAAAATAACTCACATGTTTTAAGCATGTTCATGCATCACGAATACCATGAGATATAATAGGCTGTTTGCATTAGAATTCATGAATATGATGCATTGCATAATACGATGATGATGATGTGGATGGATATTGGATGATCCTCTAGCCCGTAGTACGATATGATATGATATGATAAGACATGAGATGGAAAGACCAGGTGTGACCGTAGCGCCCCTGGCAATATGTTATATGTAAGAGAAGACCAGGCGTGGCCGTATCACCCTTGGCATAGTTGGACATGTTATGATATGAGCTATGTAAGAGAAGACCAGGTATGGCTGTATCGCCCCTGGCACAGTTGGACATATTACGAGATGTAGAGGGCTATTGGTGACAAGTTCATCCTTGATGTGATATGTTTTCTGTAACGACCCGAAAATCGGACCGCTACCGGCGCTAGGATCCAGATCGGCTTAAGGCCGCCGGGACCCGTAGCAAGCCAAACATTTATCCTGTGAACCTGTTTAATCCCATACATGATCAACAACATACATAAAAATTTTAAAATTTTCTTTCATTCATTCACCAAACTCAACCTGAGCATGCACTATACATAATCATAATCATAATCATAAACATTAACCCCTCTTTGGAGTCTCATCAGTGCCCCAATGGGGTGACATAACATATATTGAGTTTGGTTACATAAGCATCATTAAAATCATGTACTCAAAGGGATTAATAACATACTAGGGTCAAGCACAACTATAAACCTCAATAGGCATCATTACATTACATTTCTACACTATACTTTTACATTACATCACATTCATGTCCACATCTAGCTATTACAAACATCCTGACTCTACTCCTGCTGACCTCCTGGTCTACCCTGTACCTGCAAATCTGGGGTTAAGGGAGAGGGGTGAGCTATAAAGCCCAGTGAGCAGAATAATAACATATTCAATTCATATTTCACGCTTTCATGGAATGCAACACAACACAAACAAATCACATCAAGGATGGAATTGTCACCAATAGTCCTCTACATTCCAAGGTGCCGGGACGTAGAATGGGTCAACCGGTCTTTCTCTTAAACATAACATATCATAACATTCCAACGTGCCGGGACGTAGAATGGGTCAACCGGACTTCCATCGTATCATATTGAGGACTCAGGATCATCCAATAACCATCCACATCATCATCAAATTATGCAATGCAACATATTCGTGAATTCTAATGCAAACAACCTAGAATATCACATGGCATTCGTGATGCATGAACATGCTCAAATCTATGTTTATTTGCTTTAAAACATAAGTGTTTATTCCACTCACCTCTGGCTGAAGCTCTACTGATTCTGAAGCGACTGACTCACTGCTGGGGTCCTCGGTTCCTCGGGTCCGAACCTACACAGGTGGACTCAAATGAGGGACCAAACATTCATGAACATGACTCTAAAATACTCCCCAAAACCCCCCCCCCCCCTAATACACCTTAAAACAATCATAGAAAACAAGCAAAGGAGGGCTGAACAGGGCACTTTCGGCAGTAGGTTCGGCGGCCGAAAGGCCCTCCAGAGCCGAAAGTCATGCAAGTTCGGCGGCACCTTCGGCGGCCGAAAGTGCCCTCCAGAGACGAAAGTCTATTTTCGGGGGCAGGCTTCGGCAGCCGAAAGGCTTGCCTCACAGACAGGTTCGGCGGCCGAAAGTCCTTTCGGCTGTCGAACCTGGTTTCTCCCAAAAGGGCAGAAACTCAGCTTTTCAAGGCACACTTTCCTCCCAAACCCTCCAATCAAGCATCCAACTCTCTCAAATCATGCATAGACACTTGCATCAACACATAGGGGTCTCAAACTATCCTAAACCCCAACTCAAACACATCAAACATGCATATCCAACACACATTGACCATATAATCACATAAAACTTAACAAAGTTCAACTAACCTAAACATGCATTTCTACCCCATAGATCAACTTAAAACTTGCTTAAAACATACAATGAGCTCAAGATCGGCTCTTACCTCTTGAAGATCGAGAGAGAGACAACCTAAACTTGGAAACCAAAGGAAAAGAGCTCCTGAGTCTTCCAAGCCTCAAAACTTGCTCTTTGCTCAAAAATCTTCAAAACAAAGTAAAAACTCATGAAAATCATGAAAGATTTGAAGAAAAGGACTCAAAATCGGCGAGGGACGGCGGAGAACTCACCTTGGTCGAAAATGGAGAGAAAAGCTCGCCCATTCGGACAAAGGGACCCTTTTATAGGTGGCTGGCCAGGCCACTTTCGGGGGCCTAACGTGCCTCCGCATGCATGCCATGTTCGGCGGCCGAACATAAGGTTCGGCGGCCGAACCTGGATTTCCCTCACTTATGCCTTCGGGGGCTTAAAGTACTCCCGAAGTGCATGCATGTTCGGCGGCCGAACCTGAGTCTTCCTCTCAAGACTATTTTCATTCAAAACTTAATTTCTTTTTTGTTTAAACCCATGAAATACATTAAAACATTTTATAAAAACATGATTTTACCCTTCTAGAGGTTTCCGACATCCGAGATTCCACCGGACGGTAGGAATTCTGATACCGGAGTCTAGCCGGGTATTACATTCTTCCCCCCTTAAGAACATTCGTCCCCGAATGTTCACCAAACAACATAGCATGGCATAAAACATAAACATTCACATAAAACACATAACACTCACTTTAAAAGAGATAAGGATATTGCTGGAGCATGGACTCCCGTGTCTCCCAGGTACACTCTTCGATGTTGTGGTAATTCTAAAGGACTTTCACCATCGGGATTTTCTTGTTCCTTAGCTTTCTGATCTGGGTGTCTAGGATCCGTACTGGCTGCTCAACATAAGTGAGATCCTCTTGGATCTCCACATCAGGCACACTAAGAACCTTGCCCGGATCTGACACGAATTTCCTCAACATAGAAACATGGAAAACCGGATGGATTCTTTCCATTGAAGTAGGTAAATCCAGCTTGTACGATACATTTTTAATCTTCTGCAAGATCTCAAAGGGTCCGATGTACCGTGGAGCTAGCTTACCTTTCTTCCCGAACCGAATCACCCCTTTCATTAGAGACACCTTGAGCAATACCAAATCCCCCTCCTGAAACTCTACTTGCCTTCTGCGGATATCTGCATAACTCTTTTGCCTGCTTACAGCAGTCTTGATTCTTTCTCTGATTATGGGCACCACTCTGCTGGTGATCTCTACCAGCTCGGGCCCTGCCAAGGCCTTTTCTCCAACTTCTTCCCAACAGACAGGCGATCTGCACTTCCTTCCATACAAAGCTTCATATGGGGCCATCCCTATGCTAGCATGATGGCTGTTATTGTAGGCAAACTCCACCAAAGGTAGATGCTGCCTCCAAGAACCGCCAAAATCTAGCACACACATTCTGAGCATATCTTCTATTGTCTGGATGGTCCTCTCTGATTGTCCGTCCGTCTGAGGATGGAAAGCAGTGCTAAAATCCAACCTGGTACCCATAGCGTTCTGCAGACTCCGCCAAAACCTGGAGGTGAACTGGGGCCCTCGATCAGACACTATTGAAATAGGAACCCCATGTAGCCTGACGATCTCATCAACATACACCTGCGCCAACTTGTCCACAGAATAGCCACTCCTGACAGGGATGAAGTGAGCAGATTTGGTGAGTCTGTCCACAATCACCCATATGGAGTCCAATCTGTTGGACGTCGCCGGTAACCCCACCACGAAGTCCATAGCTATATTCTCCCATTTCCACTCTGGAATAGGTAGTGGGTGAAGCATTCCAGCCGGCTTCTGATGTTCCAGCTTCACCCTCTGACACACTTCGTAGGCTGACACAAACTGTGCCATTTCTTTCTTCATAGCTGGCCACCAATACACTTTCTTCAGATCTTGATACATCTTGGTGGCTCCGGGGTGAACGTTGTATCTGGCATTATGAGCCTCTCTCATAATGTCTCCCTTCATCCCTACGTCATCTAGTACACACAATCTGTTTCCATAGTGGAGGATCCCCTTACTGTCAAATCTGAACTCACTATCCTTGCCCGACTGAACAGTCCTGGCAATCTTCACTAACTCTGGGTCCTCATGCTGTTTCTGAGCCACCTGCTCCAGAAACACGGGTGCCACTCTCATCTGGGCAACTAAAGCACTTGTACCAGACAACTCCAACTGTAGACCTCAATTCATGAGTTCGAAGAACTGCCTCACCACTGGCCTCCTCTCTGCTGCAATATGGGACAAACTGCCAAGTGATTTCCGGCTTAAGGCGTCTGCCACAACATTCGCCTTACCCGGATGGTACTGAATCTTGCAATCATAGTCACTAAGCAGTTCTACCCATCTTCTCTGCCTCATATTCAGCTCCCTCTGACTCAGGATGTACTGCATGCTTTTATGATCTATGAAGATCTCACATTTAACCCCATAAAGGTAGTGCCTCCACATCTTGAGTGCAAAGATTACCACTGCCATCTCTAGGTCATGTGTGGGGTAATTCAACTCGTGCTTCTTTAGCTGCCTAGAAGCATAAACAATCACCCTTTCATTCTGCATTAGCACACAACCCAGCCCCACACGGGACGCATCACAATAGACTGAGAACTCTTCATTACTCGATGGCAGAGCTAACACTGGTGCTGAAGTCAACCTCTTCTTAAGCTCCTCAAAGCTCTCTTCACACTGGTCGGTCCACACGAACCTCTGGTTCTTCTTAGTCAGTCTGGTCATGGGAGCTGCAATCTTTGAGAAGTCCTGAACGAATCTCCTGTTGTAATACTCGGCTAGACCCCGGTATCGAAATTCCTACGTTCCGGCGGATTTTCCGTTGGAAGTCGGGATTCGAGGATGTCGGAGCTTGCCCTAAGGGTATAAGAAAGGTTTTTAAGATGTTTTTAAGTGTTTTTATCATGTTTGCATGTTATGAGTTAAGAAAATTGAGTTTTGAAATGAAAAGGCCAAGGGGACAAAAGCCAGGTTCGGCCGCCGAAGGTGAAGTTCGGCCGCCGAAAGTTGCATGGGTTCGCATGCACGTTAGGCCGCCGAAGGAAGAATCGGCTGGTCACTACAAAAGCCCCTTTGCCCGAGACTCGAGTGTTAACACACTGTTTTTGGGTCAAAGGTGGGTTTAACCTCTCCTTGGTGTGATTTTTCATGTTTTCCTCAAATCTTGCATGTTTTCACATGTTTTGAGCTTTGTATTAGAGATTTGAGCAAAAGGAAGCAAAGTTGAGCACTTGGAGACTTTGATTGAGTTTTCCCCCATCTCCAAGCTTGGATCATCAATCCTCTAGTTCTTCAAGAGGTAAGCATGGATCCTCACCTCCCCTTATGTTTAAAGCAAGTTTTAAGCAGTTTTGAAGAGTTTATGGCATGTTTTGGGGTATAAGCATGAGTTTGAGCATATGTTGCTCATATGCGTTTTGTTGTTGTTTTTGGGGCTTGAACTAGTTTTTAGGCCTCTATATGCATGAGTTATGTTATATGTTAGTTGAGAAGTGTTGGTATGCATGTTATGGGTGGTTGATAGGATTTGGAGGCTGAGAGCATGAGTTGTGCTCGGATTCTGCCTTTCTGGAGAATCCAGGTTCGGCCGCCGAAGCAAGGTTCGGCCGCCGAACCCCTTGTGGAGGCAGTTTCGGCTGCCAAACCTTGCCCCCGAAAGCTAGGCTTTTGGGTGAGAAAGGGGCTTTCGGCCGCCGAAAGAGGGAGTTCGGCCTCCGAAAGTGCATGAGTTTCGTCTCTGGATGAGACTTTCGGCCGCCGAAGGTGCCGCCGAACATGCATGAGTTTCGTCTCTGGAGAGGGGTTTCGGCCGCCGAAAGTGCCGCCGAAGGTGCCCTGTCCAGTCTTCTTTTGCCCATTTTTCCATGCATGCCTATGATGTTTTAGAGGGGTTTTGGGGAGATACTAAGAGTTATGTTCAAGTAAGTTTGGTCCTCATTTGAGTCCACCTGTGTAGGTACGGACCCGAGAGACCAAGGAGGCCCACAGATGGCAGGGTTCACTTTAAAATGTAAGAAGGCGAAGGAATGGTTTGGCGTCTATGTGGACCCTAGGTTGGATAACATGTCTTGGGAGGAGTTTGCTAATGAGTTTGCCGGATGGGCATTTCCAGATAGTTCGAAAGAGCTAAAGATGATAGAATTTGAGCAGCTCAAGCAGACAGAGGATATGAGTATCGATGAGTTTACTGACAGGTTTCTGGAGTTGCTGCGGTATGCAGGACAGGCCTATGATACTGAACAGAAAAAGGCCAGGAGGTATGCGATGAAACTGCATTCCAGGTATTCCTCCTTGATCCATGCAGCCGAGAGGGAGAGTTTCCACACCGTGGTGGATTTAGCACGGAGAATGGAGGCTAGTGCCATTATACAGGGTACAGTGAAACAGCAGCCGGCACAGTCTTCGGGTTCTAAGACCCCAGGTAGGGGTAAGTCAGATCCCTCTTCACAGGGTGCAGCAACTTCCAGTGGTAAGAAGTGGAGTGGTTCCACTCAGAAGTCGAGGAAGAATAAGTTCTGGAACAAGATTAAAGCAGGTCTGGGATTGGGCAGTGGCATGAGTTCAGGTTCAGAGGTTCCAGTGTGTAGTAGGTGCGGTAAAGCGCACAGAGGAGTTTGTCGCTTTGGGATTACAGGATGTTACAGGTGTGGCCAGGAGGGACACATGGCTCGTGAGTGCCCTCAGGCATCTTTCACGGCACCATCCCAGCAGACAGCTCCAGCTAGCATGCCACAGCCACCAGTTTCAGTTATGACGCAGGGCAAAGGCAGAGGGAGAGGGCCAGCCTCTTCATCTGCAGGTCCCAGAGGTGGAGGTCCGTCAGCTCCGGCGCGGATTTTCACGATGACACAGCAGGAGGCAAACACTTCTAACACCGTGGTGTCAGGTAATCTTCTCATTGGGTGTTCTGAGGTGTATGCTTTGTTAGACCCTGGTGCTTCGCATTCCTTTGTTGCTCCCAGAGCCATAGAGAGAGTGGGTTTGATGACGTCTGGGTTAGAGTGTCCCCTATGGGTCAGTGGCCCTAAGTGTGATCCATCGTTGGCAGAGACAGTCTGTCGACATAGTCCAGTGTTTATAGATGGTAGATGCCTTCCAGCTGACCTTGTGGTTCTAGAGTTGACAGATTTTGACGTCATTCTAGGGATGGATTGGCTATCTGCATATGGTGCTACCTTGGACTGCAGAGACAAGGTAGTTAAGTTCAGAGATGAGGATGGATCTGCGTTTGTCTTCAGAGGAGACAGGAGGGGCACGCCTAGAGGTCTGATATCAGCCCTACAGGCTCGTAGGTTGCTCAGGAGGGGATGTCAGGGATATCTAGCTCATGTGAGAGAGCTAGACGGTCAGGTTAGGGACTCCAGTTCAGTGCCCGTAGTCAGAGAGTTCCCAGATGTGTTTCCAGATGAGCTTCCAGGACTACCACCTGATAGGGAAATAGAGTTCGAGATAGAGTTAGTGCCTGGTACCAGACCGATCTCTATTCCTCCCTACAGGATGGCACCAGCAGAGCTGAAAGAGTTGAAAGAGCAGCTACAGGAGTTGGTAGATAAGGGTTTCATCCGTCCCAGTACCTCACCCTGGGGTGCTCCAGTGTTGTTTGTCAGAAAGAAGGATGGATCCCTTAGGCTTTGTATCGACTACAGGCAGTTGAACAAAGTCACTACCAAGAATAAGTATCCTCTACCCAGGATCGATGATCTATTCGACCAGCTAGCAGGAGCAGGTTGTTTTTCTAAGATAGATCTGAGATCGGGCTATCATCAGCTGAGAATCAGGGAAGAGGATGTACCTAAGACAGCTTTCAGAACCAGATATGGGCATTATGAGTTCTTAGTGATGCCGTTCGGGTTGACTAACGCCCCTGCAGCATTCATGGATCTCATGAACCGAGTTTTCAGAGAGTACCTGGATCACTTTGTTATTGTCTTCATAGATGATATCTTGGTGTATTCCAGGAATGCAGAGGAGCATGCCCATCATCTGAGGATAGTCCTGCAGACCTTGAGAGAGCATGGTTTATATGCCAAGTTCTCCAAGTGTGAGTTCTGGCTAAGGAGCATTTCATTCTTGGGGCATGTAGTGTCAGATCAAGGTATAGCAGTGGACCCCAAGAAGATAGAAGCTGTAGTCAATTGGCCTAGACCCACTACAGTGACAGAGGTCAAGAGTTTCTTGGGTTTGGCAGGCTACTACAGGAGGTTCGTTCAGGACTTCTCTACGATAGTGGCTCCTATGACCAGATTAACCAGAAAGAACCAGAGATTCACATGGTCTGACCAATGTGAAGAGAGTTTCGAAGAGTTAAAGAGAAGATTAACTTCAGCACCGGTGTTAGCTCTGCCTACTAGTGATGAAGACTTCACAGTGTTCTGTGATGCGTCCCGAGTGGGATTAGGTTGTGTGTTAATGCAGAATGACAGAGTAATAGCTTATGCTTCTAGACAGCTGAAGAAGCACGAGCTGAACTATCCGACACACGATCTTGAGATGGCAGCTGTTATCTTTGCACTCAAGATGTGGAGGCATTACCTCTATGGGGTGAAATGTGAGATCTTTACAGATCATAAGAGCCTACAGCACATCCTGAGTCAGAGGGAGTTAAACTTGAGGCAGAGACGGTGGGTGGAATTGCTTAGTGATTATGATTGCAGGATCCAGTATCATCCGGGAAAGGCAAATGTTGTAGCCGATGCCTTGAGCCGGAAATCATTAGGCAGTTTATCCCACATTACAGCAGAAAGGAGACCGGTGGTGAAGGACTTCTACAGATTAGTTGAGGAAGGGCTACAGTTAGAGGTAACTGGTACAGGTGCTTTGATTGCACAGATGAAAGTTACACCCGTGTTTCTAGAGCAGGTGGCTCAGAAACAGCATGAGGATCCAGAGTTGGTCAAGATTGCCAGGACTGTTCAGTCAGGCAAGAGCGAAGGGTTTAGATTCGATGACCAAGGGATTCTCCGCTACGGGCATAGATTATGTGTACCAGACGACATTAGTTTGAAAGGCGACATTATGAGAGAAGCTCATAATGCGAGATATAGCATTCACCCTGGAGCCACCAAGATGTATCAAGATCTGAAGAAAGTGTATTGGTGGCCAGCAATGAAGAGAGAAGTGGCACAGTTTGTGTCAGCCTGCGAGATATGTCAAAGGGTGAAGCTAGAGCACCAGAAGCCGGCTGGAATGCTTAACCCACTGCCGATTCCAGAATGGAAATGGGAGAATATAGCCATGGATTTTGTAGTGGGGTTACCGGCGACGTCCAACAGACTAGACTCCATATGGGTGATTGTGGATAGACTGACTAAATCTGCTCACTTCATTCCTGTCAGGAGTGGCTACTCTGTGGACAAGCTAGCGCAGGTGTATCTTGAGGAAGTTGTGAGGTTGCATGGGGCTCCTGTTTCTATAGTGTCTGACAGAGGACCCCAGTTTACCTCCAGGTTTTGGCGAAGTCTGCAAGAGGCTATGGGCACAAGATTAGACTTCAGCACTGCTTTCCATCCACAGACTGACGGACAGTCAGAGAGGACCATCC